>NW_024412427.1:36528410-36528729 GCF_014898765.1 Herpailurus yagouaroundi
CCTAGGAATAAATCTAACCAAAGATGTAAAGGATCTGTATGCTGAAAACTATAGAAAGCTTTGAAGGTAATTGAAGAAGATTTAAAGAAATGGAAAGACATTCCCTGCTCATGGATTGGAAGAATAAATATTGTCAAAATGTCAATACTACCCAAAACTATCTACACATTCAATGCAATCCCAATCAAAATTGCACCAGCATTCTTCTCAAAACTAGAACAAGCAATCCTAAAATTCATATGGAACCACAAAAGGCCCCGTATAGCCAAAGTAATTTTGAAGAAGAAGACCAAAGCAGGAGGCATCACAATCCCAGACT
>NW_024412427.1:36528739-36565065 GCF_014898765.1 Herpailurus yagouaroundi
TGTCCATCAACTGATGAATGGATAAAGAAATTGTGGTTTATATACACAATGGAATACTACGTGGCAATGAGAAAAAATGAAATATGGCCTTTTGTAGCAACGTGGATGGAACTGGAGAGTGTGATGCTAAGTGAAATAAGCCATACAGAGAAAGACAGATACCATATGGTTTCACTCTTATGTGGATCCTGAGAAACATAACAGGAACCCATGGGGGAGGGGAAGGAAAAAAAAAAAAAAGAGGTTAGAGTGGGAGAGAGCCAAAGCATAAGAGACTGTTGAGAACTGAGAGCAAACTGAGGGTTGATGGGGGGTGGGAGGGAGGAGAGGGTGGGTGATGGGTATTGAGGAGGGCACCTTTTGGGATGAGCACTGGGTGTTGTATGGAAACCAATTTGACAATAAATTTCATATATAAATAAAAAAAATCCCAACTAGATACTTTTTCAAGAAATTTACCTCAATCTAAAATGTAAATATGTGGGAAAAAATAAAATGTAAATATATGGAAATATTGATAATGAAGCATGGAAAATATTTACCAAATGAATATGAATTAAATATCAAACAAAATGGACAGTAATTCAAAATAAGAGGGAAATTACATATGATAAATGGTCATCAGTAATTCTTAACTTGTGTACACTTAAAAATACAACTCCAAAAGCATTAAGTAAAAATTGACAGAAATACAAGGAGAAACCAACAAATTAACCCTCATAATTTTCAGGTCATGTATACACAATCCCAAAACCATTTTATAAAAATCAGGACAGTGACTGGATTTAGATTTACAAAAATGGCTGTTTGATTGGATTCAAGCTTTGTTTACAAAATTGAATTCAGTAAAGCCAGTTTGTGTGTGCAGGTGGAATTTCAGATCATAAGAGTTCTTTCAGTTTCCACTACACTCTGTCATGGTTAGGATGTTGTTCTACCACACCCGCCTGAGACCCTTGAGGGCTTGTGACAGGTGGTTTGCCTTGAGAAGACATCCAGGGAGAAAGAGGAGGGGTGATAGAGGAGTGCAAGACAGAACAAGAAAGAGGGAATGCCACAGCAAGAGTCCATTCTCCTGTCTGTCACTCCTGTGGACCATGAGAGATGGATCCACCAAGGCTTTCAAGGTGCTTTGTAGAACGCAGGGTAGAGTTGTCCATCACAGAGGTGGAAAGGAGAGCATTCATCCACAAGGATTCCACCACCTGCTGGTCATGAGTTATGACTTTTTGCACTTCCAGGTCTCACAGGTGGAAGTACCAGGTGGACTCCCAGAAGGATCCATGCCTCAGTGTTCCAGAATCTCAGGCAGAAAGCAGGAGACATTCAATGCAGCGCCCAGACTTGCAAAGCCAGTGGATACAGCCAAAGTTAAGAGATGTTCAAGAAGATGTAATGTGGGGCACAAGAGTATCTCAATCAGAAATTTCTTGAAGGACTCTTCACTGTATTGCTTGGTAAAAGAAATGGATTTTTGCCCCCCCCCCCCCCCCCACACACACACACATGAACACATACTTCTTTGCAATATTGGGCTTACACTGGTTATTTTTATGGAATTCCAGCCCGGCCATGGGCTCCCTACACATGACATTTAAAGATATCCCAGAATATCCCCTACCTCCCATCCTTGGCTGCATCCCCATTCCCTTTGCTCAGGATTTAATGCAATTTCAGTCATTGTACAAAACTGACAGTGTGTTGAAGAGAGAAAGAGAAAAGAGATAGTGCAGGTGGCCTTGTGTGGGAGTGAAAGAGAAATCCTAAGGCTGTGAAGCTGAACAAGCAAGGTGGCTAATGAGTTAGAAAGATGAAGGTAGAAAAACATAGAATGTCCTTCACATAAAAATGTTCAAGCTGTGAATTTAGATGGATATTAAGCTACAAGCAAGGCAAAAGCATATCAGTGTGCTTGCCAACAGGTGGCACCAGTGGGTAAACTTGTGATGCTTATGTGAGTTTTGGGTTTGGGGGTTTTTGCCTGCCTTCCTTCTTTCTCTCCTTCCTTCTTTCCTTCCTTCCTTCCTTCCCTATCTCCTTTCCTTCCTTCCCTTTTTCACTCCCTCCTTTCTTTCCTTCCTTTTTTCACTCCCTCCTTTGCTCCTTCTTTCCTTCTTTCTTTCTTTCTTTCTTTCTTTCTTTTTCTCTTTCTCTCTCTCTCTCTTTCTCTCATTCTCTCTTTCTCTCTTTTTCTCTTTATTTCTTTTATAGAAGAAAGAGAGAAAATAACCAGCCTTGGGGTGAACTTTTAAGGAAAGGAGGTATCCAAAAAAGTGAGAATAGCACCATGGGTATCTATAGTTCCTTCCTGACAGATAAGTGCTGTAGAAGTACTTGAGAGGATGGACAAAGCCCTTTAATATGGAGAGATGTTTCCAAAAGAACAGATTCCTGCATCTGTATGTTGGATCTAGATGTCACAAATAAGATTTTACTCTCATCAGCCAGGTACCAGATGTAGGAAAGAATACAACCACCTGGGAAATTTTTGCATTTCTAGGAGGCCTGCAAGTGGGGAGTCTGGAAAGGGGATCATAAGTGATGACAAAGGGAAATTGGCATGTTTATTTAGGCAGAACAAAACTTCATGAGAAGTTTCCCAGAGGAGCAAAATTCAACAGCAGTAGAGGGTGTAGCTAAAGGTGATCATGAACCAAAACAGAGTTTGAAGCAGCTTGCTTGCTATCTGATAAAATCCTATAAATAGGGGCCTAGATGAACTGAAGTTAAAATTGTGAGAGTATTTCACAACAGTTCTTGGAAAGGCAGATCTTAGAACTGCTAGGGAAATCACTACACCCATTACAAACCCATGGTCCCATTCCCAGAATTCTTAAAAACTTTCCAGCCCTTACTCAGCATCCAAAGTGAGGCCAAAGAATCTCAAAAGCAATATCTGAACCAATGGCCCAGAGTTCATGAGCTGCCATTATATGCCCAGCATGAAAGGGAGAGCAGAAAGTCTAGGTCTCTCAACCTTCAAAGCACTTATGATTTGAATTTCTAGGACACCACCTCCAAGAGTTGCGAAATGTCTAAGTAGATGGAAAGTGATTTACTCTCCTCAACAGAAAAGATTCTTCCTTAGATCATGTATTGCCTTGTCCATCTCTTTAACCTCCTCAAAGGATTTGAAAAACAACTACCATGCCCATCTATCTCCAAAATATGTGCCTTCCAATATAAGTTTCCCTTAGTTTGAAAAAATTGTTGGGGTGCTTGGCTGGCTCAGTCAGCAGGGTGTGCGGCTCTTGATCTCAGGGTTGTGAGTTCAAGCGCCATGTTGAGTGTAGAGATTACTTAAAAATACAGTCTTAAAAAAAGTTATCAAATAGTAATATGTTAAGAGCTCAAATAATGCAAGTGGATGTATAGCAGGTAACAGGAGCCCCTGCTCTCCTATCTCCCACCTGCAGCCTTTCGACTCAGCCACCTTTCTAATCCTGTCAGCTGTTCACATCAGGGATAGTCCCACCAAACCTGAAATCTACTCATGAAGATACATTAAACACACCCAAACTGAAGGGGCATCTTATAATTGATCCATGTGCTTAAAAAATATCAATGTCATGAAAGACAACGAAAGGCTGAGGAATGTTCCAGATTGAAGGGACATGACAACTAAATGTAATACATGATTCTCGACTGGATTCTGTATGGAAAAAGGAAATTGTGGTAACATTATGGACATTTTGGAACCAATGGACATTATGGAACCAATTCACAAAATTGAAATGTGACTGTGGGGTTAGATAAGAGGCTTGCATCCACATTTAGAAATCTGTATTTTTTTTTCAGATTTAGAATATTGTAATCATACAGAGTTGTATTAAATAAAATGTATGTTCAGATTAGAATACTGTATTTAATTCAGTATTAGGTTATGTATCTAATTGATACTGTATTGTATCAGATAAAAATGTAAGATTCAGATTGAGAAATACTGTATTCTGTTCAATTTTAGAATATTGTGTTCATATTCAAAATATTGATTCAGATTTTCTGAAGTTTATAACTACTCAGGTTATATAAAAGAATGTCCTGGGGCACCTGGGTGGCTCAGCTGGTTAATCATCTGACTTTGGCTCAGGTCATAATCTTGCGGTTTGTGAGTTTGAGCCCAACGTTGGGCTCTGTGCTGACAGCTAGGAGTCTGGAGCCTGCTTCAGATTCTGTGTCTTCACTCTCTGCCCCTCCCCCACTTTTGCTATGTCTGTCTCTATCAAAAATAAGTAAAAAACATTTAAAAAAAAAGTTCTTATTCTTTTTTTTTTAATTTTTTTTTTCAACGTTAATTTATTTTTGGGACAGAGAGAGACAGAGCATGAATGGGGGAGGGGCAGAGAGAGAGGGAGACACAGAATCGGAAACAGGCTCCAGGCTCCGAGCCATCAGCCCAGAGCCCGACGCGGGGCTCGAACTCACGGACCGCGAGATCGTGACCTGGCTGAAGTCGGACGCTTAACCGACTGCGCCACCCAGGCGCCCCAAAAAGTCCTTATTCTTAGGAAATACACACAGTGTTAAGAGATAAAGAGGCACAGCCACAACGGAAAAGAGAATGGAAGTTGTTTTAAAAATTAAAAATAAAACTACCATATGATCCAGCAATCCCACTTCTGGGGATAGATCCAAAGGAGATGAAATCAGTAACTTGAAGAGGTAACTTCACCCTCATTTTCATAGCAGTATTATTTATAATAGCTGACACATGGAAACAACCTAAGTGTCCACTGACAGATGAACAGATAAAGAAAGTGATATATGGGGTACCTGGTGGCTCAGTCGGTTAAGCACCGACTTCAGCTCAGGTCATGATCTAGAGGTTTATGACTTCAAGCCCTGCGTCAGGCTCTATGCTGACAGTACAGCCTGCTTCAGATTCTGTGTCTCTCTCTCTGCCCCTCCCCTGCTCATGCTCTGTTTCTCTCTCTCAAAAATAAAATAAAAACATTTAAAAAAATTTTAAAGAAAGTGATATACATATAATATATAATATATAATATTATAATATATAATAACAATAATGGATTATTATTCAGCCACAAAAAAGAAGGAAATCCTTCCTTTTGCAACAACGTGAATGGACCTGGCGGGGGTGGTTATGCTAAGTGAAATAAGTCAGACAGATTTTGGGGGGATATGACTTGATTGTTGGTTCACCTATGAACTGGACCCTGGCAATCTGGCTCCTCACCCCCTCCCCTGTTCTTAGAATATGTATTCTACTTGCTTTTCCCCACTCTAGAGGGTTCCCCAAGGAAACAACCTTGAGAAAGTGAATGTGGTCCTGAGACCATCTGGGCAGTATATATGACTAAACCCAGTAAAGGCCTCTGTAAAAACTTTTAAGATCTGGCAGGTGGGTGCAGAAATCTATTTGTCTTGCTGCCACCCAAGACAAGCCTCATACGTGAGTTTTCTTTGTGTATTAGAATGCCCACCTACCAACCTTGAGTGACCGCCTCTTTATTTCTCTCTGCCTTCTGTGTACAGTTGCAGGTTTCAGATTTTACCTAGGATGCTCCCAAGGGGCTTACAAACCAACACAGAGAAAGACAAATACTATATCATCTCACTTATATGTGGAATCTGAAAAAAACCAAACCCATAGAAACAGAGAGTAGAATGGTGACTGCCAGGGCAGAGGAGTGAAGGAAATAGATAGATATGGTCAAAAGGTACAAACTTTCAGTTATAGGATAAATAAATTTGGGAGATCTAAGGTACTGCATGGTGACTATATTTACCAGTACTGTATTGCATACTTAAAAGTAGCTATGGGAGTAGCATTTTAATGTTCTCACCATAACAACAACAAATGATAATTCTGTGAGGTGAAGCATGTGTTAACTAACCTATTTCAGCAAACATTTTGCAATATATACATGTATCAAATCATTATATTGTACATCTTACATTTACAAAATGGCCTATGTCAATAATACCTCAATAAAGCCATAAAAAAAAATAAAGGGGCAGATTTTGTATGCAACTTCCTCTCAAATGGTTCAGATATGTACGTATGTATATACATAGTGTGTGGATAGTTTATTGTATTTATACTGCTAAACCTAAGGAAACAATATTGATTTCTATCTCTTGTTCTTCTGTCATTTCTGAAAATATCTCCTGAAATCATGAATGTTTCTCATGCACTGAGATGCTGCCTCCTGATACTCTCAGCCAGCTGGGAGTATGACTCTGGGAGTGTGACATATTAGGAATCTTTCCAAATTGGCCTTGCTAAAATTGTAATTTTTAAAAATCTGCTTTGGGGCTTTTACAGCCACATTTCAGCCAGAAAACAATTTTGAAAGCTGGAAATGATTCAGTCCTGCTGTCAGTCTGTGTTCAGGCTTAAATTTGACCTGCTGCATGATTTTAGTAAGGATTTTAAAACACTTGTATAAAATGCCTGCTTGTTTCCTCATTATTAAATTGGCACTTTCAAGAACCAGACAGGAGACATGAGCAAAGTGCAGATTTCTCATCAAAAAAAGTTTTCACACTGTGTTTTTAAAAAGTTTTGTTTTTGTTTTTTAATTTGAGAGACAAAGAGCATGAGAAAGGAGGTAAGGGGCAGAGAGAGAGAGAAACTCAAGGTGGCTCCACACCCAAGCCACGTGGGTGGGGGTGGAGTGGGGGGTGGAAGAGGGCCCATCACAGGTCTCATTCCCAAGACCCTGGGATCATCACCTGAGCCTAAGAATCAGATGATTAACTGACTAAGTCACCCAGGCACCCCTAAAAGAGTTCTTGTCCAGTGCGAACTTAGCCTTAAATTGAAAAAGAGGTATTACTATTTTAATAATATTAATATTAACCACAAATTTATTTTATCTTTACATACCAACTTTACAGAACTTAGAAAACATGAAAAAAGACCAAAAGTCTGTCCTACTTTGTTCCTGGAGCTCTTCCTAAATGTTATTTACACAAAGCATTCCAACAGGTTACTACTATTCCATCCTGTACTTAGTTGGTACCATGTTGTTAAATAATGGTGGTAAGTATTCTCATTTGAGTCTTGATATTAATAGGAATGCCACTAATAGTCATAATGATAGCTAATATTTATTTTGCTTTCTCTGCATGCCAGAAACCAAGCTAAGTACATTACTCATGTTCTCTCGTCTAATCTTCCGGGAAAATGAGTGTTCTATTATTATCCTCATTTTATGACTGAAAAAAGTGAGAGATCAAAAAGGTTATGTAATGCATCCACAGTTACAAAGTGAGAAGGTAACAGAGCTACCTCAAAGACTGTGTTTTTATATATATGTATATGTGCATTATAAAATATTGAGATGCTGTTTTTGAAATAAGCATACTTCTATTCCTACCTTTAAGGTTTTTTTTAAAGAAATAAGTATTTGTTGAATGAATCTGTTAAGATAGCTTTTTGTTTATCTGGGTTGTCAATAAAATGTTTAAATAATTTTCTTTCACAATATTAAATTCTCTTTGGATTCCTGGGGTAGACCTTCTGTCGTCCAAGATTGTTTCCAGCATACTATTAAATTCCAGACACTGACACTTTATTTAGGAATTTCATATTCCCATTAGTGGTGCTAACTAGAGAGTTTTGAGGAGAGTGGCTACACTATCTTCATTGGGTTTTGGAATCCAGGTTATGTTAGGGTTAGAAACCCTTTCACCTCTTTCTATGCTCAGCAGCAACTTATATACCATGAAAATGATCTCTTCCTTCAAAAATGTCAAGAATTCACACGTAACCCCATCTAGATCTAGAGCCACTTTATAATACAATTGACTTTCTTGGTTAGTGATTTTTCAAATCCCATGTTTATTCTAGAGTTAATGTTAGTGATACGTATTTTTCCAGAAAATGTGCCCATTTGTGGGGGAGTTTTAAAACATATCAGTATACTTGCCAGTCGTGAATAGTATTTTCTTATGTATTTAAAATTGTCTACATTACTCATTCTGGTCCCTTTCTCTTTTGCCTCTTCCTGTTTGTTCTTTCTTTATAATATTTCATAGAAATTTGTCCACTATTTGTATATTTTTATGTAAAACTAATTGTTTCTTTATTTCATTCTGCTTTACATATTTGTTTACTTCTACTTATATCTTTCTTTCCATTTATTTAGAGTTAGTTTTTAATCACCAATATTTAATTAATATGAAATATGAAACGATATGCCCTATTGTTACCATTTTTAGAGGTTGCGCAATATTTTATTCTATGAGTGCGATGTATATTAGTTAAACAGGTTACTAGCTCAAATTCAACCCTGGATAAACTAAGGATGAGAGATGGAAGCAAGAATCTTATGACCAGCTGGAAGGCAGAAGATGGTCCAGAGCAAGTATGGCCACTTGGCTTAGAGCCTGGCATGCTGCCTCTAGACAGGAAAGATAGAACATACTTCTAGAGTTCTTCACCAACACCTGCTCTTTCGCTGTGCAGTGTCAGGAGTCAGCAATAATTTCTATGAGCCAGAATGAATAAAAGAAGGTAGTGCTCATGGTTTTCTGCATCTGCAGTAAGATAGGTGATATTTAATTCTCACAGAGTATGGAATTAACAAGGATGAGAAAAATAGGCCAAAGGAAGGGATCCTTTGTGTTCTCATGGAGAGATGAGAGAAAACAGGCCCAGCCTGACTGCACTGATTTCCAGAGGAAGCCTCTCAAGCTCCCCACTTTCCTTCCCCATTCTGCCTTCTTCATGAAGCTTCACATTTCCCCCTCAAACCTAAGTCTCTCTGAACTTGAACTCTAAAAGGTGAATTAGACCCAGCCACCACCCTATGGGAGTTTACAAAGCTACACATGACACGTGCTGCAGCCTGGAAAATGAAATCCTTCAATCCTTCAATCCTGAGATTGAAAAGGGCCGATAGGAATGGGGGGTGGGGGGAGAGCTTCATTAGGGGATCAGTGATCTTGGAGATGTACATATGTGTAACAGAAATAGTGCCTTGAGAAGCAAACACACCACACAATGTTTATTCTTAAATAATAAATAACTTGCAAAGGAAATACAGGAAACAAAACATTCATGAAATCCAAGTTGCTAAAGTGCTTTCAAACATAAATTTTAAAAGACCAAGAAGCTTTGTCTGACCTTAAAACACTGTTTATAGATATTAAACACAGTCCCATGCTATTTCAGAAGGGAAGGGAAAGTATGGGTTGCTTTCTTGTTTATGAGTTCTGATATGCACAGCCTATCAAATGACACTCAGGATAATACAAAGTATTGCTTAATGAGAAAAGTGAAATGTCTAAAGCCAAGTTCAAGGTAAAGATACTATAATTCATTCATATGTCTGTATGGGGTCTTTGCTATTTATAAAGACATCTGATTCTCTGGAGATTAAATAAATTTATATTTTCAAATTCAGATAGAGGACATCAGACCACCTATTAATTTACACAGTATATTGAACCAAATCTCAAATGAGGCCCAGCAGTGAATACACTTTTTGAACTTTAAATCCTCCCTTCTCAAGTTCTACAAAAAAGAAGTAAAATTTTACATAAAATTAACTGCCTTTAAGGAATGGTTTCCATTCTAGGGTAAAATGGGCTTTCCCTAAGGTATCCATTTGTCTTCTTAAAGCAAGTGGCATTACATTTTATCCTGACACTGGAAGAAAAAAATCCAGCTGAGAGTCCTTGTCTTAGACAACTGTTATCTTGTGGAAAATGCCATAAGGGATGAACTTGCCAGCCTTTGAGGGTAGGGCCTGTGGGCCTCATCAGGCTCCCACCTTCCCTGGCTGGAGACCCTCCAGCCCTGAGGAGTCTGAGCATCCTCTAGCATTGGTGCCCTGGTGTACTTTCTTGGTCTCCTGCCGGGCAGAGCTGGAGAGATCAATGGCCATATCTTCCAAGCCATTCTCAGTGCTGGCTTCATCTGAGCTTCTCTGGGATCCTGTCTGCCTTGGGCTAGAACCTTCCTGGAGTTGGTCTGAGTCCCAGAGTCCTGTCAGCTTTTCTTCACTTCCTGGTTTCCTTATCATCCCTGTGGATTTTTTATGCATCCCTTGCAAAAAAGAAGAGAAAAAATAAAAATAGGTATCTCCAAATTCAGCAATTTTGTAAATTCTTCCTTGTCTAGCTTCCCTAAATCCCATTAGAAATGTCCTCATCATAAGGGCACCTGGGTGGCTCAGTTGGTTAAGCATCCAACTTCTGCTCAGGTCATGATCTCACAGTTTGTGGGCTGGAGCCCTATGTGGGGGTCTGTGCTGACAGCTCAGAGCCTGGAGCTTGCTTCGGATTCTGTGTGTCCCCCTCTCTCTGCCCCTCCCATGCTGATGCTCTGTCTCTCAATAATAATTAAACGTTAAAAAAAATGCCTTCATCAGCATCTGTCTCCAGGGCCTCTAGGGGAACCAGCTAGGCAACTACCCCCATTAAGGGTTAAATCTAATATCTGTCTGTGGGGTGCACCCAACAAAGGTGTCTTATTTGGATATCACAGTAATTGTTCAAATTTAATTGTTGCCAATATTTTAAAATCAGGAGATTTTACATCAAAAGCCAGATTTCCAGCTTCTCTGGAAGTAAGAGTGTCTGGCAGCACTGAGCCCACTTTCTTACAAGGCCACAGATATGCAGATGCCAGTGAGCATCACTGCCCCACATCTGACCTGCTTGTGGAAGTTCAGAAGGGTGAACTTGGTTCCCTGCCCCAAATTCTGTCTCTTCAGTCTTTGAGGGCAAAGTCAGGACCATATTTACTATTGGTATCTCTAGTCTCAGCATAGTGTCTGGGGGTAGGGGCTAAAAAAAATGTTTGCTAAACAAAAAAACCTCCTCCCCCTACCAGCCTAGAATTCCTCATACATACACCTAACTCTAATCTCCCACCCTGCCCTAGGTGCTATCTTGTGACTCATTCCTCTAAGGTGTGATCTCTGCCCATTGGTCTCTGGTAACAACAGAAAACACCAGAATGCCTAGCCTCAAAACTTGGACCTTACCAGTGTAGGCTGTTCTAGCACCAAAAGTCTAAGAGACAGAAAAGCAGGTTGTTAGTGACAGACTGCCAGGACCCAGACCCAGACCTCCTGGCTCTGATTTGTAGGGCGTTAATCACCTGCAGGTTTCACTGCTTAGCACTGCCCTCATTACTATTACCACGAGCTCTAAGTTGTATGATTTCCAAAAATTCTAACATTTTGGAATGTATTTCACATATTACATCATTCCACTCTTAAAACCAAGGCTTCATGTGACCTTTCCACACTGTGTACACAGTTCCAATGCAAAATAAATCAATTGACCACAGTTCAAGCCTTTGAATTAATTAAAAATTGGATATGATATTCTGGGCCCAAATCTGAGTAAATTTACATTGATTGGCTTTGCAAATGGCTGCCTTTTGTGGGAACCCCACTCCCTCCCCCAGTATCTCTGGGCCTCTTGCTGGCTGCAAGGCCCTTCTTCCTTACCCAGAAGCCATGGTGCACAGGAACCAACCAGGCCACCCTCGGTGGAGTTGAGGACAGAGTCTGGCAGCGGGATGCAGTGTCTCACCATGGCCCCATAGAGCCCATACTCCGCCATCACACTGCTGCCACCCCAGCGCTTCTCCCGCTTCCGCCACTTGGCCCTCCGGTTTTGAAACCAGACCTAATATGAGGCAGGACAGGAAGCAGAAGAGCATACAGGAGGAGACACAGTAAAGAGGATGCTTCTAGGTGCCCCTGAGCAGGGAGTCCTAAAAGGGCCAACTATCCACTCAAGTCCCAGACCTTTGAGGAGCTGTACCTACCGCTCACTCAGAACTCAAAAGGACACATCATTGTGGGGCTAATGTGCAGTTTTCACTGGGGCTTTCCAGAAAATGAGAAATGACAAAAAATAAAATCAAAGTGTTCTTTCGCAGATTGTGTAAAGAAGTAGACTATTATGTTTCCTGATTTTTTTCATTGATTAGAAAGAGTTCACGCTGGCAATGGTCCTTTCTAAGCCCCAGGTTTTGGGTTGTTGGTGATAATTCTCCTGGAAAATATTATCTTAATAAAGGAATAATATGGAATATTGTTTAGCTGTTAAAAAAAAAGAGTGAGTTAGTGGCAAATCTTTCCTAGAGAAATGTTCAAGATGCATTGTCAAACAAAAGACTAAGAAGTATAACTCAATACCTTACACACAAAATCCTGTGTGTGTAAGTATAGATATAGATGATAGAGATAGAGATAGAGATAGAGATAGAGAGATAGAGAGATAGAGAGATAGATATATATAAACATATTCACAGCCAGATATAAACACAGAGATGGTGTGAAGGAAGATTACAGCAGGATATTTACATTGTTTTCTCTCCAGGAGTGATAGTCAAAGATTAGGCAGACAGATAGATAGATAGATAGATAGATAGATAGATAATAGATAGAGTTATAGATATATATATAGCTATATATGTAGTTTTTAGCTGCAGCACACATTATTGTGTAATTTTAGAGAATTAATAAATAAAAGGAAAAAAAGACATGCAGATTACAGGAAATATCTTCTTGGAATAAAAATACAGAAAGTCTCTAGCATTGTGGTACCTGCAGCCAGTGAGCCTCAGTGTGTGTCAATGGGAATGTGTTAGGCTGTCTACAGGTGGCTGTGGGTTGACCCACTGTGTGTGAGAAAAACATGTTCTCTGTGATGTCTCTGGGAAAGAGAAAAGGGACCCTAGACACCTGTATTCTGTCTTCAGGGAGCTCAGTTTTCACAGCCAGCATTTCCCGGGCATACACATCAGGGTAGTGGGCCTCGCTGAATGCCTTCTCCAGCTCTTCCAGTTGGTGGGCAGTGAAAACAGTCCTGTAGGGAAGCCCAAAGCACATATGTGGGCACATGTCCTCAGGAGGCTACCAGGCTTCCCAGACTTAGAAGACCCCATGCCTGCCTTTCCACACCCTAAAAGCCCTCCTCATGATAACTGGACATATCACCTCTGAATGATTAGCCTCTGGAAAGTCCAGAAGTTTCATTCAAAAACAACAATAAAGTTTTTTGACATGTTTTTCTCCTCAATGAATTCTATCAACTCATTCTAAGAATATCTATTTTAAAGGTCCACAAATTTGTCTTTAAAATGCTACAAAGATTGTCCTGTAGCCTCCTATGAATAGCAGAATTATGTTCCCAAATGCCTACTATGTGCCAACCAGGAGGTCACTGGGCCTGCCATAATGCAGCATCATATATTCTCAGATACTGTGTCCTGAGGAAATAGCCAGGGAGGACAGCCTGGCTGTATACCTGTGTCGCCGCTTCTTTCTCTTGCCAAGGGTGGGGGACACCTTCAGGTCACTCCTATCTTCAGATGGGCTGTCCTCATCTGTTAGCACCGGAGAAAAGAGAGGACTTTAAAGGTGAGCATATTACCTTTTATAAGAAAGAAAGAAAGAAAGAAAGAAAGAAAGAAAGAAAGAAAGAAAAGGAAAAAGAAAGAGAAAGAAAGAAAGAAAGAGAAAGAAAGAAAGAAAGAAAGAAAGAAAGAAAGAAAGAAAGAGGGAGGGAAGGAAGGAGGAGGGAGGAAGGAAGGAAGGAAGGAAGGAAGGAAGGAAGGAAGGAAGGAAAACTTTTTAAAGGTGAGCACATTTTTCACTTTCTTCTCTGGATTTTAATATGAGGTTTGAAGTTATTATTCTGCTGGAGAATGTGAGTATTTAACAATATTCACTAGCATTTTTAGCACTCACTATATTCCAGTCACTGTGCTTAACATTGTCCATGCATTATCACAGTTATTCTTCATAAAAGAACTCCAAGATAGCTACTAGTATTATTCTATTTTTACAGATGAGGAAACTGAAGTGCAGAGAGATTAAGTAACTTGCCCAAGATCACACAGGTAGTACATGGTGAAGTTGGGAGTCAAACCCCAGACTGCGTGAAGCTACTTGGCCATTAATGACACTCTCTATTCCCACTTAGCTCCCAAATTCATCCACTTCTTTCTGCCTCCGACTCCTCATCTTAACCAATAAACCAACATTTCTCTAAGTGGGGCGGCTAAGGTTTGACATCAAAACCTTTGTCAGACATGCACTCCCTGCTCTCCTGTACCAATTCCAAATCTCTGGAAGCAGATCCAGGAAACTCACTCTTGACAAGATCTAGTGGTATTTTGCCTTTCATTTTCTCACAGAAAGAATTCATCCTATGAAGGTGGTTTTTGCATTTTTAATGAAACCACTGATAGAAGGCGTCATTTTATCTTACACAGAGACTTGTGAAGTGTTGTTGTTTTTTTTAAAACTGAGTGAAAGCTTGCTTGTCTGCTAAATTGGCATGCTTACTTTTATTATATTATTACTTTTAGTTTCAGTGGAGAGACTCAACGTACTTTTTTGCCTTATCTGCCTACTAGATGCTTAGCTCTAGGTTTTACTACATAGTTTCTCTCAGTCTGCGTTTTCTTGTATAATTCTCCATTTTATTCCCCCCACACCCCAAACCTCTCAATTTCTTGGCCTTTGCTCTTTATAGACATTCGTTGCCTTCTCTTTCCCCGTAATGCACCTCAACTTCTTTGAGGAAATAGCTGGACTTGGAACAAAATGTTGAGCATAGCTGCAATGAAATTGGCAAGGTTGCTTCCTTTCTCACGTGTGCGGGAGGACGGAAGGCAACGCAAGGAAAAAAGCGCGGTACCTAGGCTCCTATTTCAGCACCCCGGGAGGCGGACAGTTCTAGGCCTCCAGGCCCTGCGCTCTTCACTCCGAATCCAGCAAACCTTTGAGCCCCCGCGGGGTAGTGGGTTCTGTGCTGCTGATGAACAAGCACGCCCTGGCCTCCTCGACCTATGCCGTTCGCAGAGACCGAGGCTCAGGCGGGGGCTAGGGAAAAACCCTCAGAGACCGCTGCTTAGTCGCCAAGACCCCCGGGGTAGGTCCGGAACGGAGTGGTGGCAGTATCTGCTGTGCTGCGGGACCAGGTCCCGGAGAAGAGGCAGGGACTTAGGGAAAGACAAGGGGAAGGGAGCGAGACTGCTAGAATACGCCTCCCCCGACGGGGCCGCGCTCTGGGGTCCCGAGTTCCCTTAGATCCGGGATGCTGGGAGTAGGGGCTCAATGAGACGATGTGAGTTACCCCTGTACGGCCCCAAGCCTGAGGAAACAGGGGCAAGACCCCGATGCGTTGGCCTGATTACCGGACGTCGAGACGCTCTCGCTGCTCTTCTGGCTGCCGAGAGGGGGCGGCGGGCGACCAGGGGCTTGCGGGGCAGCGGGTTCAGGCGCCCCGGGTGGCAGGAACGGCACGTCGGCCATGAGCAGGCAAGGCGCCCGAGGGGCCGCGGGGGGCTGTGCGCCGAAGCCGCATAGAAGGCCGAGCCCCAATGGGAGGGCCCCGCGCGCCATGCAGGAGCCCGCGAGACCCGAACCCGTACAGGGTGCGGCCACGGAGGACTCGCAGCCAGATCCTGGCCCGGGGCCGGCAGGCGCGGGCACCTCAGCTTCCAGGCCCAGAAGATCCGTAATGGCGAACCCGCGGGGGCGCAAGCCGCTGGGGGAGCTGCCTGGCACCAGCACCCTGCTCCTGGAGCGCCCGTCGCAAAGTGCGTCCCGGAATGTCATGGCTTCTCAGTCGGTGAGGCTTGACTTTCTCTAGGTCACGTTTGCGGAGAGGGCACAGCTCGGAGGATGCTTTATACTCCCTGACAGCCCGTCGGGCGCGGAAGGCCGGGAGGGCTCCAATCAGTGGGGCGCGGACGCGTCATCGCCCAGGACCCTGCGAGATGGGGACGCCACCAGTCTCCCTCCCCTCGGTCGCCGCCCTCCCAGCTGCAGTCCCCTCAATTACCTCCTTCTCTCTCCTCTCCAGCTGTCCCCCTGCCCAGTCCCCACCCGACAGCCCCCTCCCCCGTTCTCCGTGAAAGGAAAGTAGGGAGGGCACGACCCTGCTATCTGCTGGTTCCTCTAAAAAGCTGCAGTTTTCATGCCCTGGAGTGGTCTTCCTTTCCTTCCAGATTCTCTAGGTGGAGGTCCCCCTCACAGCTACCTCGAAGGCTCCCTCCCAAGACACAGTTGCTCATTAAGACCTAGGGCCTCATTCCTAGCCACACTACCACCAGTATGACACTCACCAGCCCTCCAACTCCACCGCCAGAGCCAAGACCTTCCACGAAAACCTCTGAAGGGAGAGGAGTGGAAAACGTTTATTTAATCCACGCCCACTCCACCTCGAGCCAAATTCACCCCCAGAGCCCTAATGGCTGAGCTGCAGCGGGCCGCAAAACTCACAAGAGCTGAGAGAAGGGGGAGTAGGGAGAAACAGATATAGAGTGGACTAAGGAACGGTGCCGGTTTAGCAAACAAAAATACTGCAGATCCAGTGAAATTTGAATTTCAGATATACAATGAACTTTTTTTTTTTTTAGTATGAGTATGTATCAGTATTTTATCTGACAGTTCTAAATTGGGTGTGTAGGGCGGGCGTAAATTGGAACATAGGACCTGTCTACTGGGACACACCCCTCTTCACGGAGGCAAACAAATTACTGTCAGATTTTACAATTATTCAAAGAAAGATTTTCCTGTGAAACTCCCTGGCTTGTTGAAGTTGGCGCCAAAGCACGTGAGTAAATCACTCCTGGCTCACAAGTGAAATTTGTGAAAATTTGAGTCCACTCAACCCGAATCGCTCGAAACCCTGAGCCCACCCTTCCCAAATATAGAACCATGGACACAGAATCTCCTCAGTTCCACCTCCTAAGGGCCCAGCGGTCTGAGGTCGCCCAGCGAGCAGGCGGCAACTCTCTGAGACCACCCGTACGCGGCGTTGTCTCCCTGCGCGCGCAGAGAGGACCCCGAGTCAGGGAAAGTGGGTTTCCCGCTCCCTGCGCCTTCGAGTGGGGCCACTGTTAAACATGCAGATTAAACGAGGGGTTTCAGATAAAGATAATTACAAGAGGCTGCGCATTAGCTTTCCATTATTAAAGGAAGACCCAAATCTCCCCCTCGCAAGCTGTTCCTGGGATTAGCAAAACAATAACTTTCCTCTGAGATAATTGTCATTTGAATCGTTCAGGGGCGGGGGCGGCTTTAGACGCCAGCGTCGTTTTCGGCTCCGCCAGGAATTTTCCCCAAATTTATCTCTGGGTTTAAAGTAGGGTGTTGGTGGTAAAGGACCAAACCAAAGTGCTCTAGCTCTTTGCCCTGCAGAATAGTCGTTTTGTAATTCAGAATTTGGGGCCGCAGTTTAGGAAGACACCTAACGATCCACACATTTTGCAGACCAACTCCTGGGCCAACAGGCAGAACCACTGGCCCTAGGGTGGCCCAACCCGGGTCACTCGTAAGGGGAGGGTCTAAGAGGCGGCTCCCCTGCTAGCCCGGATGCTCTCGCAGCTCTAGCAGTTTGGAGTGCCGACAGCTTCCCCTCGCCTCCACTAGGGTCTTGAAGTCTCCCTCCCCTCCCCTCTGCAGAACAGGCAGGTGATCACCGAGAGGACAGACCTCAAGTGGATGGCTAGGAATCCCAAAGTACCAAAAGGTAGGGCGGGAGGAGCCCAACTTCGGCCACCCCACACGGTGGGGTGAGCCAAGAGCACACCGGTTAAACCCATTCTGAAGGATCTTACAAAACCTCTTTTGCAGATGAAAACTACTGAGGCTTATTAACCCGGTCACACCGGTCACAGATAGAGAAACCGGGAAAGCGAAGCTGAAAGAGAGAAAGCCGAGAGAAGGAGCCGGAATCAGAGCTCTAAGGGAACCTTGCAATTCCTGTACAGGAGCATCCCTACGGCCTCCTCCTGCTCCACCTGCAGGAAGGGGTCCGCCAGACCAGGTTGGAGAGACCGCGGAACCCCGGGTGTCTTCCTTTTTGAATCGTGGCGGCGACTGGAACGCAGCGCCTGAGGGCACTCTCATGGTCTCCTCCCCAGTGAGAAGTGCCTCCCCTTCTCTCTCGCAGCGCTAATCCAGGTCCACACTCCCATCCCCAGCAGCCTGCGGCGGAAGGTCGCCTACCGCGCAGGACTCTGCGGGATCTGCTGAGAGGCCCGGCGCCCAAGGATGGGAACGCAGCCACCGGAGCAGGACCCAGCGCCTGGCTCCACGACCGCCACGGTGTGGGGAACGCTTCCAGTCGTTTAGGAGACTGGGAAAGGAGAGTGCGAGTTGGTCCCCGAGCCTACCCACACTCCGCGAGTCCCCTTGCGCCCCCTTGCAGTTAGAGAGTCTATGGGCGGGAGCAAGAATTTGGGGAACTTCGACCCTGAAAGGGTGAAGGGGTAGGCTCCTCCCAGCCCCCTCTCTTCACAAACAAATCTGCAGCCAGAGGCAGAGCCCTCTCGAGCCTCTCTGCCCTGGGTCACTCTCGGAGTCGTTTTGGAACCCTAAATCTGTTAAGGGGTCCGGATCTGTCTTCCTCAACTGGGATTATCCGGGATTTAACTAATCAGTAAAGGTTCCTCTGCTCATTATTTTCCAAGGAATGTTTCCATCTCCTCTCTGGGGCTAACCAGGAATGTGCGCTCCGTTTCCCCTGGTCTCCCACGGATCCCAGCTCTTCTCAGCAGACCAGGTGTGAGTGGCTCAACAGAGATGCCTCCTCAGCTTTTCCGAGACGGCCCTGGCCAGGCTGGCAGCATTAGAGATACAATCGGAGTAGGATAGACACGGGTGAATAAAATGTATTGCCATGTGAGTGCACAAACAAGACCATTCATTCATTCCTCTTCTGATTTACTTCCTGCCTCTCTGGCTGCTCCTTCTTTCACATCGCCCCTCAAAGGCTGTGTAGACACTGCTCTGCCCTGTCCACCATCTCATGCCCTGACCATTCTGCTTACAGGCAGCCCAGCCTCCAGTGCCAACCCGACCACATCTTTGCCTGGGGTCTTTGTCTGGTCTCCAGAGGCCACTTTGCCTCCTAGCCAGAGGTGCCAAGGCTTAACAGGCCCTGAGAAGCCCTGGACCACCAGCCCCAGGCCTAGGGTAGAATAACTCACACTTGCATTCTATTCTGCTTCCCAGAGGTCCCCAAAAGGGTGTGCCCCAGTTACTTGCTAATTATTACATTTCAATTTGCTTTCTTCCTAGGTGCTGTAGGTGCCCCACCCAGACTCCCATTCTTGGGCTCTGACACCTCCCTTCAGCTGCCTTGACTGTAGGCTAACAGCTCACCATTGCCCCTAATGAGAATTGCCCTCTGCTGACAAAAGCCCTTAACCTAGACCCTTCTATCCCCACATCCACAATGTCTGACTGACATATTAGACTGATACAAGGCTACCGCTTGCCTGCAGAGGGACAACTCTGCAGAGCCCTTTTTGCTCCAAACTTCTTTCTGCTCATAGATCAGGCCAAGGCTCAGCTGGACCTACGAGCACACCCTTGCCTAATTCCTCCCTCTTTTCTGACCTCCCTCACCCCTGAGACCTCTTCAGACCCTTCCCCAATAAAGCTCATACATCCTACTCTCTGTTCAGCTCTACTTCTAGGGACCTGTTCCCACCTTGCTTCCCCACTCCCCTACTGGTGTTGTCCCAAAGCATCTCCCAGATAAATGACTTATGCTGGAGTGCTTGACTCAGAGCCTGCCTCTAGGAAAACCCAGACTCACACATTGTATTTCTCAAGCTCCCTTGGGCATTCTTCTCTCTCCCCCATGTGAGATCCCATGATTCAGTCATCATCTGCTTGCCAAGAACTGCCAAATCTTTCTCCAGCCTGGGTACATGCTCCTTCATGCACATCTGTGGCCTTCTGGACCTCTGTCCCAGTCTCACAGAAGCACCAAAGCACAGCCCACCAGTGCTGAATGCAACATCTGCACCCTCCAGTGTACATCTCCCCAAGACTTCTTCACCTTCACCCCACAGGCCCAAACAGCACGCTGCCCACAGATCTACCTTCAGTTGCCAAAAATAACATAAATAACGACAAGGGCTAATACCTCTTAGGTTCTTACTATGGGCAGCTACTATTGCATATGCTTATCAAAAGGATCATGTTTCATCCTGACCACAGCTCTAAGGGTGGATGCTATTATTGTCCTATATCTTTCAGGTAAAGAACCAAAGATTTAGGGGGACAAATAATCACATAAGTTACCCACATTCACCCCGCTGCTAAGTGGCAGAGCCAGGATTTGAACCAAACAACTGTGAGACTAATGCCTGGTTCTGTTCCACTAGCTAGCCTGTATCTGTCTTCAAGTTCTCCTCCCTGCCCATCACCACACTGTGGGTCAGGAGAAGTTTGCACTTTCTGAAGGGAAATGTATTTGTCAGTCTAGGGCTACTCAATATCCAAACAAGTCTTGAGGTGCCCACAAAGATGGCACCTCAAGGTGGGGTAGATGCTTTCTCTTCCCACTCTCTGGTAGTTCAGTTACCTGGGACCTCCCCCCAAAGACTGAGGAAGAGGTGGTGATTTTTGTACAATGGCAGCATTGAGTGTTCAACAGCTACTCTGCATATCATTGTCACTGTCCTTTGGCACAATTTGGCCTTGTTCACAGATGTCTGGCTGCCAATCCCTGCCCTTTTTCTCCAGGCTTCCATCAATTGGAGTGGGAGAGGGAGAAGGTGCCATTTAGTAAACTTTTTTGCTGCATAAATTAGCTGGATGTTGTTTCTGAGATCTGAATCCAAGAACCCTGTCTTAGGCATTGGGCCTCTCCTCTGGTATCTCCCCTACCTTCCTTATACCCCTTCCCATATACCTCCCCTACTGATCTTTATTCCTCAGCCACAGTGATCCCTCTAAAGCACAACCTTGTTGCTCAGGACCTCAAATTCCCCAACAGCGAAGATCCCACTGCCAATGCCCCTAATTCCACTGACTGAAGAAGAGATTCCATCACATGCAGGGCTCAACAATGAATTAGTGGACTATAGGGAGTCAGCAACCTAGTTTCTTATAAAACTGACCCAAAACTGTGGGAAGTGCTGGGATCAGGAACTACCTATCCTTCATCACCCCCATGAGGCCCCCAACTTCTGAGGTCCCTTCCTTGGCTGAATGTTCTACAGACTATTTCAGCATAACAAATTGTCCTAAAATTTAGCTGCTTCAAATGAAACATTTTATTGTGGTCATGGTTTTGTGGATCAGATATTTTGGGAGAGTTTGACTGCACAGATCTGGCTTGGAGCCTGTCATGTTATTGCTATGTGGGGCTGCAGTCTTCTGGGGAGGCTAGTGTCCAAGGTGGCTCACTCACTCAGCCCAAGGCTGATGGGGCCATGGCCTCTCCAGCATAGTTGAGTTAGGGGAGTTGGGAGCCTCCCAAGAGAACCAGACAGAGTTGCATGGCCTTTGCTGACATTGCCTCAAAAGTCACAGAGTAGCACCTCCAGCACTCTCAACTAGCAGAGCCACATTATAACACTTTAGGGACCTTGGAACTTTTGCCATAATGGCCCCCTCCTCCAAAAAAAATATTCAAATTTTATTTTACGACTGTGTTGGTATAAAAGTAAGTGTAATCCAGTCTGGATTCATTATTATTTGTTCATTATAATTATATTATTTCTGATTTTAAAATAAGTTAAAATATATTCATGGGACCTAAAGGATAAGCCATTGGGCACCATACCTGCTGTGTCTAATCAATAAATTGTCTCTGTTGTGATTTGAGCAGACACAGGTCCAGCCAGAGTCAAGGATAGAACATAGACCCTACCTCTCCATAGCAGAAGTACATGTTTTAATTTTTTTAACATTTATTTATTTTTGAGAGACAGAGTGTGAGCAGGTGAGGGGCAGAGAGAGAGGGAGACACAGAATCTGAAGCAGACCCCAGGATCTCAGCTGCCAGCACAGAGCCAACCCGGGGCTGGAACTCACGAACTGTGAGATCATGACCTGAGCTGAAGGCACTCATCCGACTGAGCCACCCAGGTGCCCCAGAAGCACATGTTTTAAGACCTCCACACTGCAGTTGAAAGGCAGGTGCTGAACAGTAGTCACCCAGCCATAGAAGGCCAGTGCAAAGGGCTCCTCACCTTAAGTCCTTCCCAGATTCCCCAATGGAAAAAATCTCGTCCACATTCTTGCAGTACTTGATGTTCCTTATGCATCTTGTCCTGCCCTTCAGTCTTTTCTGTCTTTATCCTTCCATTGTCTTCAGGTGCCCAGGACCAAGTCTTACAATCATATTCCCAGAAAAATGTTCTTTATCATCCAAAACAATGCATTCTTTCATGTGGCTTCTGGATTTATCTTCTCACTCCAGACCAGTGGTTCTCAAAGTGTGGTCCCTGGGCCAGCAGAATCAGTTATCACCTGGGAACTGGCTAGAAAGACAAACTCTGGACCCCACCCACCTACTAAATCGAAGCTCAGGGTGGAACCCAGTAATCTCTCCAGGGGACTCCGCTGCCTGTTCAAGTTTGAGAAACAGGGTCTTCTAGCAATGCTTCATGAACCTTGCGTTCTTCTTTGTTTAACAAATATGGTCTGAGCACACAAACTCCCAGTTATTCCCCAATGCTCTGAGGAGCTCACAGATGTGAGCTAAAAGGACCTGTAAATCAAGGGCATAAAAAAAATGAGGAGAGAAACTTTTATTTTAAAATGTTGTATGTCAAAAAATATATTAATAATAAAACTAATATTCCCCAGTAGTGGAGCACTGGCTGTGTGCCATATGCTGTGCAAGTGCTTTATATGTATCAATTTAATACTTGCAACAACTGTAATGAGAGAAGTCTTATTATTATCCCCATTTTGTGGATGAGAAAACCACAGCACAGAACTGTAACTTGCCTGGATGGAAGTGAAGTCAGGATCCAAACCCTGTCAGCCTTGAAGCAGCAAAGTCATGATGGGGAAAATGACAATGTTCCTCACACTTGTCTGTTGTTTGGCATTGGATTTGGCCTGGTTTCTATATGCTTGGGTCCTGTAAAGGACTTAATCTGGCACATCTCTAACTGCTGTCAGTCGATGGTACAGTGGGCTTGAGGCAGATTTCTGTGAGAGACTCACATACCCATCATTGGTCTTTTCTCCTTAGGTTCTGAGATAATAGGGAAATCCCAGGTAGGAATGTAGGTAACACTTTGGCCCCAAGGAATGCATTTTCCTTCCTCCTTCTGGGACCCTGTATCTGTCTCTCTCCTCCTTCTTCTTCCTTCTCCCCTCCTGCTCAGTGCTTCCTTCAATATAGGTCATCAAAAGGACTCATGGCCATGAATCATGATTGCCATCTGTGAGTCAACTGAACCCCAGGGCAGACAGAAGGTGTGCATTGCCTCACCAAATGGGAGGAAGAGACACCAACAGGTATGTTGCTTGGGCATGGAATGGAGTGAGGGGGTAATGGCACAGGTCATGTCAACCAAAAGGTCATGGGAAGGGAACACTAAGGGCAGACAGGAGCTGCTGATGAGTTTCATTTCCAGTGTTAAACATGCATTAGGTCATCTACTGGTGGAGACAACTATCTGGCAGCAAATGATAATGAGTTTGTAACCAATTTGTAGAAGAGGTGAATATGTGATCACCATCCAGGTCCATACCTAGGCACTGAGGCTTTGGGTGAAGGTAAGAACAGTTCCACCAGGGAGGGGTGACTACAGGTTCCTCCAGCTCAAGGAGCAACCCCCAAGGACACAGACACCTCCCATTTGAAGGAGGTCCTTGTTCCTGCCAAGCACTTTTCTCTGTCAGCTCTCTCAGAAATACCTGCCACATTTGTAATTATTCATTTGCCTAGAGGATTATTGTGCTTTGCCTATCTCCCTTACAAGATGGTATAGCTGGCACTGTCTGAGGACTGTCCACCAGCCCCCTAGGTCACCTGCAGCATCTGTGGACAGTTCCCAAACACACCAACAGCTTCCTCCACAGCACCTTCAATGCTGCCTAAAGACATTCTCAGGTCCCAGGAATGCAGTGGCCAGGTCTGGTGTCTGGGGAGGCAATGGCCTCAGCAGCAACCTTCTGAGCATGACTGGGAGTTGGTGGGTAATACCAAAGCATCCTTGCCAATTGGGGCAAAGAGACTGCGGGCATTCTACACAGTCATTCCAAAGACCCCATCAGGATTGAGCCCCAGCAAACACCACTCATTACCACAGACTTCCTCCACTTCTCCCTTACCAGAGCTGCCTTGTTTCACTTTCCAGGTGAACTATTTTACCCCAGTCCCTGTCTCAGGGTCTTTGGGGTGGGGGAAAGGGACTGAAACCTTAACAATGGATAAGCTCCACAAAAGCAGGGCTAAGCCAGCATGGCAGCACTGTATGTTCAGTGTCCAGCACATGGTTGGCACAGAATGAGTGCTTTTGGAAGGTTTGCTGAGTGAAAGAATCCAAGGGTGTGACACAAATAGACCACATGCCTGTTGCCAAAACTTCAGTTCCTCCCCATTTACTCAGCACTCTTTCTCAAGAGTTCCCACCCCAGAAGCTCAAGGCCTGGTCCACAAAGATGGGCTGAGAGCACATCTCCTCCATAGCAACCCTGGCACTCAGGGCAGAAAGGAGACCAACACTGGAACTCACAACCCAACCCTGGGACTAGTCATCCTGCCTAGTACTTCTTTTCACAGAGCTGTTGTGTTCACTGCTGCCAACCAAGGTTTTGAAATGCATGGCACCAAGCAGCCACTCTGAAACTGTATTTTCATTTGTGCTGGGTTTTTGCCTGTGAGGCTAAAGGAGGTGGCATTAGAGGCTGGAGTGGGTATGGGACTTGTGGTGGCCCAGGCCTTCGGCAGGATGGGGCTGGAACAAGCCATCTGTGCTCCATCAGCCTGGGCAAGGACTGCAGCGTGTCTATCTGGTGATTGAATCTTACTTGTTCTACCTCACTACCCCCAAACATGCTAACTAACCAGACATCTTCAAGTTGACTAAAGAAATCCTCATTAAAGAGGAGAGGAGGAAGCAGAAAAGAAGGTATGACAGTGAAGCCTCCCGCCACCCGCCCCCCCACCACAGGCTGCCATATGCTTTAAATCAGCCCTTCCTGAACACAACAAAGATGCCTCTATTCAAAGGGCAGCTCCCCAGAGAGAGAGGAAGTGGCAAACACTGAGATATTTCATTCTTTACGGGGCTATTACAGGCGAGGCTTTCACCCACCAAAAGGGGAAGGTATTTAGAAGTGATTTGTGTTCTTGGTCCTCTCACACTTGGAGGGACTTTCATTGCATACTCCTCACATGCTGGGAGGTCACTGGTGATTCCCCAGCCTGGGGTCGCCTTTGTTTCATTTGTTCTGGAAATTATCAGATTTTATCCTTTTTAATATGGTCCTTCCTCCATTCCTTCTAGGCTGTCCCTTTTGAGTTCCAGTTATTCTTTGGTCAGACTTTCTTATTCTCTCCTCCATGACTCTTAAGCCTCTGTTTCATATTTTTGTTTTGCTACAGCTTTAACTTGATATTCCCTAATCTCTCTTAAATTGTGCCCAATCTGCTAAAGTAGTCTATTGTGCTTTAAGTTCAGTGGCTATATTTTTCATTACTGTCTGATTTAAACTCACTCATTTTAGAATCTGCCTCAAACAGTATTTGAGCACTTAAAGGTTAAATTCTGTTATTTGTTGTTTCTGCTGACTCCTGCTCAGAGTAGTTTTGTTTTGATTTTTGTTTTTTATTAAGACTTTTTTTTAGAACAGTTTTAAATTCACAGAAAAATTGAGCATAGGTACACAGATTTCCCATATACCTCCTACCCGCACACATGCACACCCTCCCCAACTATTAACATCCCCCACCAGATTGTACATTTGTTACATTTGATGAAGCTACATCAACACATCATTATCACCCAAAGTCCATAGGTTACATTTGGTTCACTCTTTGTGTTGTACATTTTATGGGTTTGGACAAATGTATCTACCATTACAGTATCATACAGAGTGGTTCACTATCCTAAGAATCCCCTGCACTCCACCTGTTCATTCCTCCCTCCCTCTAAATCTTGGCAACCACTCATTTTACCATTTCCATCGCTTTGCCTCTTCAAGAATATCATATAGTTGGAATTGTATGCTATGTAGCCTTTTCAGATTGATTTCTTTCACTTAGTAATATGCACTTAAGGTGCTTCTATGCCTTTTCATTGCTTGATAGTTCATTTCTTTTTTGTGCTAGATAATATTCCATTGTCTGCAGGTACCATAGTTTACTTACCCATTCACCTCCTGCATGATATCTTAGCTTAGTTGCATCCAAGTTTTGGCAATTATGTATAAAGCTGCTATAAACATCTGTGTGAAGGTTTTTGTATGGACATAAGTGTTCAATCCCTTTGAATAAATATCAACAAGTGCAATTGCTGGATCTTATGGTAAAAGTATTTTCAGTTTTGTGAGAAACCACTAAACTGTCTTCCAAACTGGCTGAACCATTTTGCATTCCCAGTAGCAATGAATGACAGTCCCTGTGGCCCCACATCCTCACCAGCATTTGGTGTTGTCAGTGTTCTGGATTTTAGCCATTCTAATAGCAGTGGTATCTCACTGTTGATTTAATTTACATTTCCTTGATGACATATGTGGAACATCTTTTCACATGCTTATTTTCCACCTATATATCCACTTCGGTAAAGTGTCTGTTATGGTCTTTGGCTTATTTCTTAACCAGATTGTTTGTTTTCTTACCGTTGAGATTTAAAAGTTTTTTGTACATTTTAGGGGCACCTGAGTGACTCGGTTAAGTGTCCAACTTTTGATTTCAGCTCAGGTCATGATCTCATAGTTTGTGGGTTCAAGCCCTGTGTTGGGCTCTGTGCTGTCAGCAGGGAACCTGCTTTGAATTCTCTCTCCCTTTCTCTTCCACTTCCCTACTTTATCTCTCTCTCTCAAAATAAATAAATAAACATTTTTTAAAAAAAGAGTTCTTTATAAGGGGAGCCAGGCCTGGGTGCGGTTGTAGCTCAGGGGCTCAGTCTGAAGCTGGAGAAAGTGGTTCCCTCCCTCCCTGGAGGGCTGCACCTTACTACAGAATCTGCCTGCATTAGCCACACCGGGTGCAGTGGCTGGGCCAAGAGCGTAATCTGCAGGAAAAAAAAACGCCACCGTTTCCCTAGAGTACTGGGGGGAAAAGACAAAGGCTGCCTGCATCCCCCCACCCCAGGGGCTTGGAGGCGGCAAGGGCAGTGGCTCAGTTTGCAGTAGAAGGTGGTCCTCCCTGAAATGCTGTGGCACAAAGCCATCCAGGACCACATATCACCACACTGAGAGGTGCTTCCCCAGGGCCAGAGCACACAGAGCAGGACTTTGAATCCTAGCCAAGCGTGCAGGGTGAGGGCAGTTGGCGGAGAGAGAAGGACCCCCCCATCTGCACCCATGGCACAGTCAGGATGACTCAAACTGAGTCCACGGGTCCAGCTCCGTGGAGAAGAGACTGGGGAATCACCATTTCCTCTGCCCCTACCACCACCAAGGCGGGGCCTCAGAGATCAGTCCCGGGCCCATAGTAGAGATGGGTTCAGATTATGCCAAACCACACCGCTTTGTACTGGGTAACTGCAAATCCACCAGAGCAGCACAGACCCAATGGACAGCTACTCCCAACAAGTGATGCACCATTGCCTAGATTAACTCTAGGTCAATTCTGGATATATAGCTATATTCTCCACCTCGCCCCCATTTCTCCTCCTTATCTCTTCCCTCACCTAGGCTGGTTACTCTTGTTATTGGCCTGTCTAAACAGACATATTTAATCCATTGTCTTGATACATGTTCTACACCTCCCTCTTTACACTCTTTTCTCTCTCTCTGGAATAATCAAACCATACAGTTTTCCTGTCTGGGTAACTTTATCTTTGTTTCATTTTCCCTGCCTCCTTTATTTTCTTTTCTCTCTCTCTGGATTAAGTCTCTCTGCCTAATCAATGGTTATCCCTCCTCCCCCCCACTCCTGTCATTTCTCTCTTTGTATGTGCTCTTCCATCACACCACCTCCACCCTCTTCTTTACTTGTACTAGGTGTTTTGGGGTTTTTTGTTTTTAGTCTTTAGGTTTTTGCTTTTGTTTTTTGTTTGTGTTATTTGTTTGTGTGTTGGCATGTTTTTGTCTCCTGTTTGTTTTCCTTTACAGGGCTACTCCAAGGAACAAATCAAAGCACACCTGGTAGAGGGTCCAAACTATTACTACAAGTAGGGTAATAAAATAAGTAAAGTCACAACAGAGATCAAGTAACAATCTCTGAAAAAACACCTCTTGAAGGGCCAGGCCTTGGACAGTGTATGACCCTCCTTTCATATAGCAGTGCTGGCAGCTGCTGAGCACACAAGCTTTTAAAATGCATAAGGGTGGGGCGCCTGGGTGGCGCAGTCGGTTAAGCGTCCGACTTCAGCCAGGTCACGATCTCGCGGTCTGTGAGTTTGAGCCCCGCGTCAGGCGCTGGGCTGATGGCTCAGAGCCTGGAGCCTGCTTCCGATTCTGTGTCTCCCTCTCTCTCTGCCCCTCCCCCGTTCATGCTCTGTCTCTCTCTGTCCCAAAAATAAATAAACGTTGAAAAAAAAATTTAAAAAAAAAAATAAATAAAATGCATAAGGGACAAAAAACTAGCCAAAATGATGAAATGGAAGAGTTCTCCTCAAAAGAAATTCCAGGAAGTAGCGACAGCTAATGAATTGATCAAAACCAATTTAAGCAATATGATGGAACAAGAATTTAGAATAATAGTCATGAAATTAATCACTGGGCTTGAAAAAAGCATACAGGACAGCAGAGAATCTATTGCTACAGAGGTCAAGGGACTAAAAAATAGTCACGATGAATTAAAAAATGTTATAAATGAGGTGCAAAATAAAATGGAAGCAGCAACAGTGCAGATTGAAGAGGCAAAGGAGAGAATAGGTGAATTAGAAGATAAAATTATGGAAAAAGAGGAAGCTGAGGAAAAGAGAGATTAAAAAAAATCCCAGAGTATGAGGGGAGAATTAGAGAACTAGGTGATGCAAACGGAACAATATCAGTATCATAGGAGCCCAGAAGAAAAAGAAGAGAGAGAAAGAGGCTGAAGGTGTACTTGAACAAATCATAGCTGAGAACTTCCCTGATCTGGGTAACAAAACAAGCTTTGAAATCCAACAGGCACAGAGAACTCCCTTCCGATGTAACTTGAGTCAATCTTCTGCATGACATATCATGTGAAACTGGCAAAATGCAAGAATAAAGAGCGAATTTTGAAAGTAGCTAGGGATAAACAGGCCTTAATATACAAAGGTAGACACATGAGTGTAGTAGAGACCTATCTACTGAAAATTGGCAGGCCAGAAAAGAATGGCAGGAAATCTTTAATGTGAGAAACAGAAAAAATATTCAGCCAAGAATCCTTTACCCAGCAAATCTGTCATTCAGAATACAAGGATAGATAAAGGTTTTCCCAAACAAAACCTGAAGGAATTTATCACTACTATATGAGCCCTACAAGAGATCCTAAGGGGGATTCTGTGAGTGAAATTTTGCAAGGACCACAAAGTACCAGACACCACTAAAAACATGAAAACTACAGATATCACAATGACGCTAAACCCATATCTTTTAATAATAACACTGAATGTAAATGGACTAAATGCGCCAGCCAAAAGACATAGGGATCAGAATGGATTAAAAAAAAAAAAAGACCCAGCTCTTTGCTGTCTACAAAAGACTCATTTTAGACCTGAGGACACCTTCAGATTGAAAGTGAGGGGATGGAGAACTATCTGTCATCCTACTGGAAGTCAGAAGAAAGCTGGAGTAGCCATACTTATATCAGACAAACTAGACATTAAATTAAAGGTTGTAACAAGAGATGAAGAAGGGCATTATATAATAATTATGGGGTCTATCCATCAGGAAGAGCTAACAATTATAAATGTCTATGAACCTAATTCAACATCACCCAAATATATAAAACAATTAATCACAAACATAAGCAACCTTATTGATATGAATGTGGTAATTGCAGGGGACTTTAACACTCCACTTACAACAATGGATAGATCATCTAGACACATGGTCAATAAAGAAACAAGGGCCCTGAATGATACATTGGATCAGATGGACTTGATAGATATATTTAGGACTCTGCATCCCAAAGCAACAGAATATACTTTCTTCTTGAGTGCACATGGAACATTCTCCAAGACAGATCATATACTGGGGCACAAAACAGCCCTTCATAAGTATACAAGAATTGAGATCATACCATGCACACTTTCAAATCACAATGCTATGAAACTTGAAATCAATCACAGGAAAAAGTCTGGAAAACCTTCAAAAGAAAACCCTACTAAAGAACACCCTACTAAAGAATGAATGGGTCAACCACACAATTAGAGAATAAATTTTAAAATATATGGAAACAAATAAAAATGAAAATACAGAAACCCAAATGCTTTGGGATGCAGCAAAGGCAGTCCTGAGAGGAAAATGCATTGCAATCCAGGCCTATCTCAAGAAACAAGAAAAATCCCAAATAGAAAATCTAACAGCACACTTGAAGGAAATAGAATCAGAACAGCAAAGACACCCCAAATCCAACAGAAGAAGAGAAATAATAAAGATCAGAGCAGAAATAAACAATATAGAATCTAAAAAACTGTAGAGCAGATCAATGAAACCAAGAGTTGGTTTTTTGAAAAAATAAACAAAATTGACAAACTTCTAGCCAGGCTTCTCAAAAAGAAAAGGGAGATGACCCAAAGAGATAAAATCATGAATGAAAATGGACTTATTACAACCAGTCCCTCAGAAATACAAGCAATTATCAGGGAATACTATGAAAAATTATATGCCAACAAACTGGAAAACCTGTAGGAATGCACAAATTCCTAAATACCCACACACTTCCAAAACTCAAACAGGAAGAAAGAGAAAGCTTGAACAGACCCATAACCAGTGAAGAAATTGTCTCAGTTATCAAAAATCTCCCAACAAATAAGAGTCCAGGACCAGATGGCTTCCCAGGGGAGTTCTACCAGACATTTAAAGCAGAGATAATAACTATCCTTCTCAAGCTGTTCCAAAAAAATAGAATGGGAAGGAAAACTTCCATACTCATTCTATGAAGCCAGCATTACTTTGATTCCTAAACCAGACAGAGACCCAGAAAAAATAAAAAGAGAGAGAGAGAGAACTACAGGCCAATATCCCTGCTGAATATGGATGCAAAAATTCTCAATAAGATACTAGCAAATCGAATTCAACAGCATATAAAAGGAATTATTCACCACGATCAAGTGGGATTCATTCCTGGGCTGCAGGGCTGGTTCAACATTCGCAAATCAATCACTGTGATGCATCACATTAATAAAAGAAAAGATAAGAACCATATGATCCTGTCAATCGATTTAGAAAAAGCATTTGCAAAATTCAGCATCCTTTCTTAATAAAAACCCTCGAGAAAATCGGGATAGAAGGAACATACTTAAACATCATAAAAGCCATTTATGAAAATCCCACAGCTAACATCATCCTCAACGGGGAAAAACTGAGAACTTTCTCCCTGAGATCAGGAACACGACAGGGATGTCCACTCTCACCACTGTTGTTTCACATAGTGTTGGAAGTTCTAACATCAGCAATCAGACAACAAAAGGAAATCAAAGGCATCAAAATTGGCAAAGATGAAGTCAAGCTTTCACGTTTTGCAGATGACATGATATTATACATGGAAACCCGATAGACTCCACCAAAAGTCTGCTAGAACTGATACATGAATTCAGCAAAGTTTCAAGATACAAAATCAATGTACAGAAATCAGTTGCATTCTTATACACTAATAATGAAGGAACAGAAAGACAGATAAAGAAACTGATCCCATTCACAATTGCACCAAGAAGCATAAAATACCTAAGAATAAACCTGACCAAAGATGTAAAAGATCTGTATGCTGAAAACTATAGAAAGCTTATGAAGGAAATTGAAGAAGATATAAATGGAAAAGCATTCCCTGCTCATGGATTGGAAGAATAAATATTGTCAAAATGTCAATACTACCCAAAGCTATCTACACATTCAATGCAATCCCTATCAAAATTGCACCAGCATTCTTCTCGAAGGTAGAACAAGCAATCCTAAGATTTGTGTGGAACCACAAAAGGCCCCGAATAGCCAAAGTAATTTTGAAGAAGACCAAAGCAGGAGGCATCACAATCCCAGACTTCAGACCCTACTACAAAGCTGTAACCATCAAGACAGCATGGTATTGGCACAAAAACAGACACATACACCAGTGGAATTGAATAGAGACTCCAGAATTAGACCCACAAAAGTATGGCCAACTAATCCTTGACAAAGCAGGAAAGGATACCCAATGGAATAAAGACAGTCTCTTTAACAAGTGGTGCTGGGAGAACTGGATACCAACATGCAGAATAATGAAACTAGACCACTTTATTACACCATTCACAAAAATAAACTCAAAATGGATGAAGGACTTGAATATGAGACAGGAAACCATCAAAACCCTAGAGGAGAAAGCAGAGAAAAACCTCTCTGACCTCAGCCACAGCAATTGCTTACTTGACACATTTCCAAAGGCAAGGGAATTAAAAGCAAAAATGAACTGTTCGGACTTCATCAAGATAAAAACTTCTGCACTGCAAAGGAAACTATCAACAAAACTAAAAGGCAACCAACAGAATGGGAAAATATATTTGCAAATGACATATCAGACAAATGGCTGGTATCCAAAATCTATAAAGAACTCACCAAACTCCACACCAAAAGTCAAATATACCAGTAAAGAAATGGGCTAAAAACATGAATAGACACCTTTCCAAAGAAGATACCAGATGGCCAACAGGTGCATGAAAAGATGATCAATGTCGCTCCTCATCAGGGAAATACAAATCAAAACCACACTTAGATATCACCTCACGGTAGTCAGAGTGGCTAAAATGAGTAACTCAGGGAACCCTCTTGCACTGTTGGTGCAAATGCAAACTGGTGCAGTTGCTCTGGAAAACCAGCAATAGCACTGCTAGTAATTTACCCAAGGGAGACAGGGGTGCTGATGCATAGGGGCACATGTACCCCAATATTTATAGCAGCACTTTCAATAATAGCCAAATTATGGAAAGAGTCTAAATGCCCATCAACTGTCAAATGGATAAAGAAGATGTGGTTTATATATACAATGGATTACTACTTGGCAATGAGAAAGAATGAAACCTGGCCATTTGCAGCAATGTGGATGGAAATGGAGGGTTATGCTAAGTGAAATAAGTCATACAGAGAAAGAAAGATATCATATGTTTTCACTCATATGTGTATCCTGAGAAACTTAACAGAAGACTATCGGGGAGTGGGAGGGGAAAAAAAGTTACAGATAGGGAGGGAGGCAAACTATAAGAGACTCTTAAATACTGAGAACAAACTGAGGGTTGATGGGGATTAGAGGAGAGGGTAAAGTGGGTGATGGGCATTGAGAAGGGCACCTGTTGGATTGAACACTGTGTGTTGTATGGAAACCAATTTGACAATAAATTATATTTAATAAAAGAAAACGAAAGAAAGAAAATTACAGGCCAATTCCTGGTGAACACAAATGCAAAAATCCTTAACAAAATATAGCAAATTGAATTCAACAATATATGAAAATAATCATACAACATGGTCAAATTGGATTCATTCCAGGATCGCTAGGAAGGTTTAACATCCACAAACCAATCAAGGTGATATGCCACATTAACAAAACAAAGCAGAAAAATTATATGATAATCTAAACAGGTGCAGAAAAGTCATTTGATGGAATTTCACATCCACTTATGGTAAAAACTTACAACAGTTAGTATAGAGGGAATGAATCTCAACATAATAAAGGCTGTATTTACAAACCACCAGGTAACATATTCAGGGGTAAAAAGCTGAAAGGTTTTCCTTTAAGATCAGAAAAAAGAAAAGGTTGCCAATGCTCACCACTTTTATTCAACATAGTATCAGAAGTCCTAGCCACAGCAATTAGGCAGGAAATAGAAATAAAGGTCATGCAAATTGGAAAAGGAGAAGTAAAACTGTCAGTATTTGCAGACAGCGTTATACAATATATAGAAAACCCTAAAGACACCACCAAAAAAGCTATCAGAGTAAATGAATTTATTAGTTTTGGGATACAAAGTTAATGTAAAGAAACCTGTTACATTTCTATCCACTAATAATGAATCATTAAAAAGAGAAATTCAGAAAAAAATCTCATAACTTCATCAAAAAGAATAAAATAACTAGGAATAAAGTTAACCAAGGAGGTGAAAGACCTGTACACTGAAAACTACAAAACATCGGTGAAAGAAATTGAAGATGATACAAACAAAAAGAAATATATACCATGCTCATGAATTGGAAGAATCAGTATTGTTAAAATGTCCATACTACCCAAAGCAATCTACAGATTCAATGCAATCCTTATCTAATTTTCAATGTCATTTTTCACAGAACTAGAACAAATAATCCTAAAATTTTTGTGGAACCACAAAGACCCAAAATAACCACAGCAATCTTGAGTAAGAACAAAGCTGGAGGTATCATAATCCCAGATTTCACACTAAGCTACAAAGCTATAGTAATCAAAATAATATGGTACTGGCACAAAAACAGATTCATAGATCAACAGAACAAAATAGAGAGCCCAGAAATAAACCCACACTTATATGGTCAATTAATCTATGACAAAATAGGCAAGAATATACAGTGGGGGAAAAGAAACCCTCTCCAATAAATGACGTTGGGAAAACTGGACAGCTATATGCAAAAGAATAAAACAAAAAATAAAAATAAACAAATAAGAATATCAAACTAATAAAACTTTTGCATGGCAAAGGAAACCATTAACAGAATGAAAAGATAAACTACTGAATGGCAGAAGATACTTACAAACAATATCTGTGACAAAGGGGTTGATATCCAAAATATGTAAAGAACACATACAACTCCATAACAAAAAGAATCCAATTTAAAAATGGGCAGAGGATCCAAATAGACGTTTTTCCAAAGAAGACATACAGATGACCAACAGGCACATGAAAAGTCGTTCAACATCAGTAATCATCAGGAAAATACAAATCAACACCACAATAAGATAATACCTGACAACTGTTAGAATGGCTATGATCAAAGACACAAGGAATAACAAGTGTGGGCAAGGATGTAGAGAAAAGAGAAACCTCATGCACTGTTAGTGGAAATGTTAATTTGTGCAGCCACTATGGAAAATGGTATGAAGATTCCTCAAAAAATTTTTAAAAAGAGCTACCATATGATCCAGCACTTATTAATACCACTTTTGGGTATCTATATAAAGAAAACAAAAACACTAATTTGAAAAAATATGTGTACTTCTCTGTTCATTGCAGCACTATTTACAATAGACAATTGTCCATCAATACATAAAAGGATAAAGGAGATAATATATATGTAGTATACATACATACATATATATTGCACCAACATGGATAGAGCTTGGGGTATTATGCTAAGTGAAATAAGTCAGACAGAGAAAGACATACAATATGATTTCATTTATATGTGGAATCTAAAAAACAAAACAAAACAGAAACAGACCCATAGATACATAGAAAAAACCGGTGGTTGCCAACAGTGGGGGGGAGGGGGGGAGGTAAGGCAAAACAGGTGAAGGGGATTAAGATGTACAAACTTTCAGTTATAAAATAAATAAATAATGGGAGTGTAATATACAGCATAGAGAATATAGTCAACAATATTATTAAAATAATTTTGTGTGGGGGCACCTGGGTGGCTCAGTCAGTTAAGGGGCCAACTTCGGGTCAGGTCATGATTCACAGTTCATGAGTTCAAGCCCCACATTGGGCTCTGTGCTGACAGGTCAGAGCCCGGAGCCTGCTTCAGATTCTGTGCCTCCTTCTCTCTCTGCCCTTTCCCTGCTTGTGCTCTGTCTCTCTCTCTCTCAAAAATAAATAAACATTAAAAAAAATTTTTAAATAATAATTTTGTGTGGTAATCATTTTGTAATGTAAAAAAAATATCAAATCACTATGTTGTGCCCTTGAAACTAATATATTCCATATCAATTAATTAGAATTAAATTAAAAAGTACGATGTTAGCTGTAGGTTTTATAGGTATTCTGTTTTGTTTTTTTTTTTTTCATATATGAAATTTATTGTCAAATTGGTTTCCATACAACACCCAGTGCTCATCCCAAAAGGTGCCCTCCTCAATACCCATCACCCACCCTCTCCTCCCTCCCACCCCCCATCAACCCTCAGTTTGCTCTCAGTTCTCAACAGTCTCTTATGCTTTGGCTCTCTCCCACTCTAACCTCCTTTTTTTTTTTTTTTTTTCTTCCCCTCCCCCATGGGTTCCTGTCAAGTTTCTCAGGATCCACATAAGAGTGAAACCATATGGTATCTGTCTTTCTCTGTATGGCTTATTTCACTTAGCATCACACTCTC
>NW_024412427.1:36565165-36565512 GCF_014898765.1 Herpailurus yagouaroundi
TTTTTTTTTTTTTTCTTTCCTTCCCCTCCCCCATGGGTTCCTGTCAAGTTTCTCAGGATCCACATAAGAGTGAAACCATATGGTATCTGTCTTTCTCTGTATGGCTTATTTCACTTAGCATCACACTCTCCAGTTCCATCCACGTTGCTACAAAAGGCCATATTTCATTTTTTCTCATTGCCACGTAGTATTCCATAGTGTATATAAACCACAATTTCTTTATCCATTCATCAGTTGATGGACATTTAGGCTCTTTCCATAATTTGGCTATTGTTGAGAGTGCTGCTATGAACATTGGGGTACAAGTGCCCCTATGCATCAGTACTCCTGTGTCCCTTGGATAAATT
>NW_024412427.1:36575512-36613785 GCF_014898765.1 Herpailurus yagouaroundi
CCTAGGAATAAATCTAACCAAAGATGTAAAGGATCTGTATGCTGAAACTATAGAAAGCTTATGAAGGTAATTGAAGAAGATATAAAGAAATGGAAAAAACATTCCGTGCTCATGGACTGGAAGACTAAATATTGTCAAACTGTCAATACTACCCAAAGCTATCTACACATTCAATGCAATCCCAATGACAATTGCACCAGCATTCTTCTCGAAACTAGAACAAGCAGTCCTAAAATTCATATGGAACCACAAAAGGCCCCGAATAGCCAAAGTCATTTTGAAGAAGAAGACCAGGGGCGTCTGGGTGGCGCAGTCGGTTAAACGTCCGACTTCAGCCAGGTCACGATCTCGCGCTCCGTGAGTTCAAGCCCCGCGTCGGGCTCTGGGCTGATGGCTCAGAGCCTGGAGCCTGTTTCCAATTCTGTGTCTCCCTCTCTCTCTGCCCCTCCCCCGTTCATGCTCTGTCTCTCTCTGTCCCAAAAATAAATAAATGTTGAAAAAAAATTAAAAAAAAAAAGAAGAAGAAGACCAAAACAGGAGGCATCACAATCCCAGACTTTTGCGTCTACCATGAAGGTGTAACCATCAAGACAGCATGGTATTGGCACAAAAACAGACACATAGACCAATGGAATAGAATAGAAACCCCAGAACTAGACCCACAAACGTATGGCCAACTCATCTTTGACAAAGCAGGAAAGAACATCCAATGGAAAAAAGACAGTCTCTTTAACAAATGGTGCTTGGGAGAACTGGACAGCAACATGCAGAAGGTTGAAACTAGACCACTTTCTCACACCATTCACAAAAATAAACTCAAAATGGATAAAGGACCTGAATGTGAGACAGGAAACCATCAAAACCTTAGAGGAGAAAGCAGGAAAAGACCTCTCTGACCTCAGCCATAGCAATCTCTTACTCGACACATCCCCAAAGGCAAGGGAATTAAAAGCAAAAATGAACTACTGGGACCTTATGAAGATAAAAAGCTTCTGCACAGCAAAGGAAACAACCAACAAAACTAAAAGGCAACCAATGGAATGGGAAAAGATATTTGCAAATGACATATCGGACAAAGGGCTAGTATCCAAAATCTATAAAGAGCTCACCAAACTCCACACCCGAAAAACGAATAATCAGTGAAGAGATGGGAAGAAAACATGAGTAGATACTTCTCTAAAGAAGACATCCAGATGGCCAACAGGCACATGAAAAGATGCTCAACGTCACTCCTCATCAGGGAAATACAAATCAAAACCACACTCAGATATCACCTCACGCCAGTCAGAGTGGCTAAAATGAACAAAACAGGAGACTATAGATGCTGGAGAGGATGTGGAGAAACGGGAACCCTCTTGCACTGTTGGTATTGCAAACTGGTGCAGCCACTCTGGAAAACAGTGTGGAGTTTCCTGAAAAAATTAAAAACAGACCTACCCTATGACCCAGCAATAGCACTGCTAGGAATTTACCCAAGGGATACAGGAGTACTGATGCATAGGGGCACTTGTACCCCAATGTTTAGAGCAGCACTCTCAACGATAGCCAAATTATGGAAAGAGCCTAAATGTCCATCAACTGATGAATGGATAAAGAAATTGTGGTTTATATACACAATGGAGTACTACGTGGCAATGAGAAAGAATGAAATATGGCCCTTTTAGCAAGGTGGATGGAACTGGAGAGTGTGATGCTAAGTGAAATAAGCCATACAGAGAAAGACAGATATCATATGTTTTCACTCTTATGTAGATTCTGAGAAACTTAACAGAAACCCATGGCGGAGGGGAAGGAAAAAAAAGAAGTTAGAGTGGGAGAGAGCCAAAGCATAAGGGACTCTTAAAAACTGAGAACCAACTGAGGGTTGATGGGGGGTGGGAGGGAGGGAAGGGTGGGTAATGGGTGTTAAGGAGGGCACCTTTGGGATGATCACTGGGTGTTGTATGGAAACTAATTTGACAATAAATTTCATATATTGAAAAAATAAATAAATAAAAAATATATAATAAAAAAGAGACCAGCAGCAAGTTATATTATAATTAAACTTGCAAAATATAGCAATAAAGAAAAAAAGCTTAAAATCAGCAAGAAGTCATTCACTTAAAAGAGAAGACCATGAGGTTAGCGGGAGATTTTTCCACAAAACTTTGCAAGCTAGAAGGGAGAGGGATGATATATTCAAAGTACTGAGTGAGAAAAATCTGTAGCCAAAAAAAAAACTCTATCCAGCAAAGATATCATTCAGCATAGGAGAAGAGATAAAGAGTTTCCTGAGAAACAAAAACTAAAGGAGTTTGTGACCACTAAACCTGCCCTTTAAGAAATATTAAAGGTAACTCTTTGAGTTTAAAGGAGAGACCAAAAGTGACAGTAAAAGTGTAGGATACACAAAGCAGTGAAAATGAATACTTCTATAAAAAATGAAGCAACTCAATAAAAAAGGATATAAAATATAATAACATATACATAAAAATGAGAAGGAGAGGAGAAAAAATGCATTCAAACTTAAATGACCATCAACTTAATATACACTGCTATATTCAGAAGATGTTATATGCAAACCTAACGATAACCATATATCAAATGCCACTAATAAACATGTAAAGAACAAAGAGAAATAAATGTAAATATATCACTAAAGGAAATCAGCAAACTATGAAAGAGAAAAAGACAAGAAAGGATCACAGAAAATCATAAGAACAATCACAGAACAAGTAATAAAGTGGCAAGAAATACATATCTAAATCAATCAAAAGACATAGGGTAGCAGAGTGGATAAAAAAGAAGATCCATCTATATGCTGCCTATAAAAAGAGACTCATTTTAGTCGTAAAGACACCTGCAGATTGAAAGTGAGGGGATGGAGAAACACCTATCATGCTAATGGATGTCAAAAGAAAGCTGGAATAGCAATACTTATTTTGGAAAAAAATAGATTTTCAAACAAAGACTGTAACAAGAGACAAAGAAGGACACTATATAGTAATAAATGGGACAATCCAATAAGAAGATCTAATAATTATAAATATTTATGCACCCAACATAGAACACCCAAATACATAAAACAGTTAATAACAAACATAAAGGAACTAACTGATAATAATACAATAATACTAGGGGACTTTAACACCCCATTTATATCAATGGACAGATCATCTAAATAGAAAATAAAACAAGGAAACAATGGCATTGAATGACACACTGGAACAGGTGGACTTAACAGATATGTATTCAGGACATTCCATCATAAAACAGCAGAATACACATTCTTTTCAAATTCAGATGGAAATTCAGATTACATATTAACTCATAAAACCAGTCTCAACAAATTCAAGAAGATTGAAGTCATACCATGCATCTTTTCTGACACAACACCATGAAACTAAAAGTCGACCACAAAAAAAAATCTGGAAATAGCACAAATACATGGATGTTAAATAATATGCTACTAGGGGCGCCTGGGTGGCGCAGTCGGTTAAGCGTCCGACTTCAGCCAGGTCACGATCTCGCGGTCCGTGAGTTCGATTCCCGCGTCAGGCTCTGGGCTGATGGCTCAGAGCCTGGAGCCTGTTTCCGATTCTGTGTCTCCCTCTCTCTCTGCCCCTCCCCCGTTCATGCTCTGTCTCTCTCTGTCCCAAAAATAAATAAAAAACGTTGAAAAAAAATTAAAAAAAAAATAAATAAAATAATATGCTACTAAACAATGGATAGGTCAACCAGGAAATCAAAGAAGAAATTAAAAATTACATGGAAAGAAATGAAAATGAAAATACAATGGTCCAAAACCTCTGGAATGCAGCAAAAGAGATTCTAAGAGGGAAGTATATAGCAATACAGGCCTACCCCAAGAAGCAAGAAAAATCTCAAATAAACAACCTAACCTTGCACCTAAAAGATAAAGGACAACAAACAAAACCTCAGATCAGCAGAAGGAAGGAAATAATAAAGATTAGAGAATAAATAAATGATACAGATACTAAAAATACAATAGAACAAATCAATAAAACCAGGATCTGGCTCTTTGAAAAAATTAATAAGATTGATAAACCTCTAGCCAGAGTTATCAAAAACAAAAGAGAAAGAACCCAAATAAATAAAATCACAAATGAGAGAGGAGAAATAACAGCCAACACCACAGAAATACAAACAATTAGAATATTGTGAAAAGCTATATGCCAATAAGGACAACTTAGAAGAAATGGATAAATTCCTAGAAATATATAAATTACCAAAACTGAAACAAGAAAAAATAGAAAACTTGAATGAATAATGAACAAAGAAACTGAATCAGTAATAAAAAAAATCTCCCAAAAAAACAAAAGCCTAGGGATAGTTGGCTTCACGGGGAAATTCTACCAAACAGTTAAAGAGAAATTACTATCTAGTCTTTCCAACTATTCCAAAAAATAGAAAATGAAGGAAAACTTGCAAATTCATTCCATGAGGCCAGAATTACCCTGATATCAAAACAGATAAAGACTCCATTTAAACAGAAAGCTACAGGCCAGTAATCCTTGGATGAACATAGATGCAAAAATTCTCAATAAAATACTAACAAACTTAATCCAACAATTCATTTAAAAAAAATCATTCTGAGCACCTGGGTGGCTCAGTCAGTTAAGCATCCAACTTCAGCTCAGGTCATGATCTCACAGTTCGTGGGTTCAAGCCCTGTGTCAGGCTCTGTGCTGACAGTTCAGAGCCTGGATCCTGCTTCAGATTCTGTGTCTCCCTCTCTCTCTGACCCTCTCCAACTCACAGTCTGTCTTTCTCTCTCACAAATAAACATTTAAAAAAATTTTTAAATCACTCTCCAGAATCAAGGGGGATTTATTCCTGGGTTCAAAGTGTGGTTCAATACTTGCAAATCAATCAATGTGATAACACCATATTAATAAAAGAAAGAATAAGAACCATATGATCCTGTCAATAGATGCAGAAAAAGCATCTGACAAGTACAGCATCCATTCATGATAAAAACCCTCAACAAAGTAGTCTTACAGGGAACATACTTCAACATATTAAAGTCCATATATAAAAAGCCCACAGCTAATATCATCCTCAATGGGGAAAACCTGAGAGTTTTTCCTCTGCACCCAAGAACAAGACAGGGATGTCCACTCTCACCATCATTATTTAAGATGGCACTGGAAGTCCCAGCCTCAGAAATAAGACAAAAAGAAATAAAAGGCATCCAAATTTGACAAGGAATAAGTCAAAGTTTCACTATTTGCAGATGACATGATGCTGGATGTAGAAAACCAAAAGACTCCACCAAAAAACGGCTAGAAATGACAAATGAATTCAGGAAAGTCACAGGATGAAAAATCAATGTACAGAAATCAGTTTAATTTCTATACACCAATAATGAAGCAGCAGAAAGAGAAATTAAAGAATCAATCCCATTTGTAATTACACCAAAACCCATAAGATATTTAGGAATAAACCTGGCCAACGAGACAAAGATATGTACTCTGAAAACTATAAAACACTGATGAAAGAAATTGAAGATGACTCAAAGAAATGGAAAGACATTCCATGCTCATGGATTGGAAGAACAAATATTACAATGTCCATACTACCCAAAACAACTACACTTTTAATGCAATCCCTATCAAAATACCAATAGCATTTTTTCAAAGAACTAGAACAAATAATCCTAAATTTTGTATGGAACCACAGAAGACCTTAAAAGTTTGCAAAGCAACCTTGAAAAAGAAAAGCAAAACTGGAAGCATCACAATTCCACACTTCAAGCTATATTACAAAGCTGTAGTAATCAAAACAGTATGGTACTGGCACAAAAACAGACACATAACTCAGTAGAACAGAATATAAAACCCAGAAATAAGCCCACAACTATATGGCCAATTAATCTTAAACAAAGCAGGAAAGAATATCCAATGGGAAAAAGACAGTCTCTTCAACAAATGGTGTTGGGAAAACTGGACAGCTACATGCAAAAGAATGAAACTGGACCATTTTCTTACATCTTACACAAACATAAGTTCAATATGTATTAAAGCCCTAACTGTGAGACCCAAAACCATAAAACTCCTAAATGAGAACACAGGCAGTAACCTCTTTGACATAGGCCATAGCAACTACTTTCTAGATATGTCTCCTGAGGCAAAGGAAACAAAAGCAAAAATAAACTATTGAGACCACATCAAAATTAAAACTTTGGCACAGCAAAGGATACGATCAACAAAACTAAATGGCTACCTCTGGAATGGGAAAAGATATTTGCAAATGATATATCCAATAGAGGATTAGTATCCAAAATACATAAACAACTTATAAAAGCAAATAATCCAATTAAAAATGGGCAGAAGACAACATGAGCAGACATTTCTCCAAAGAAGACATATAGATGGCCAAAAGACACGTGAAAAGATGCTCACCATTGCTTATCATAGGGAAATTCAAATCAGAACCACAATGAGATATCACCTCACATTTGTCAGGATGGCTAAAATCAACAACATAGGAAACAACAGATGTAAGGATGTAAAAAAAGGGGAACCCCTTTAGAGTGTTGATGGGAATGCAAACTGGTGCAGCCACTGTGGAAACTAGTATGGAGGTTCATAAAAAAGTTAAAAATAAAACTACTGTATGATGCAGTGATCAAAATACTGGGTATTTACTCAAGATACAAGAACACTAATTCAAAGGGATTCGTGCATCCCTATGTTTACAGCAGGATTATTTACAATAGTCAAGACATGGAAGCAGCCCGTGTCTGTCAACTGGTGAATAAATAAAGAAGATGTGTTATATGTGTAAAATGGAATATTACTCAACCATTAAAAATGGAATCTTGCCATTTGCAATAACATGGATGGAGCTAGAGAGTATTGTGCTAAGCAAGATTAAGTCAGTCAGAGAAAGACAAATACTATATGATTTCATGCATATGTGGAATTTAAGAAACAAAACAAACAAGCAAAGGGAAAAAAGACAAAAAAAAAAACAAGAAACAGACTCTTAACTATAGAGAACAAACTGATGGTTACCAGATGGGAGGTAAGGGGGGAAATAGGTGATGGGGATTAAGGAGTGCACTTGTGATGAGCACCAACTGTTGAATGGAGTTGTGGAATCACTGTATTGTACACCTGAAATACATATTACACTGTATGTTAGCTAACTGGAATTTAAATAAAAACTAAAAAAAAGTCACCTGAGTTGAATTATAACAATTATTATTAATGCACAATTGAACAATACACAATAAACATACTTCAGTTTTAAATAACCATTGAATACAGAAACTTCTGTTTTATTGGAAATGTATCTTTTATTAAAATAGAACTTTTGTCAATTACTTCATGTATGCATGGGTGAATACTCATTGTTGCTAACCTGGGACAGCTTACATCATCCATTTTGTCTTAATTCTCATTTTTTATGTACAGAGTATTGCAGAGCATTGGATTGCCTGTTTATATAAAGAAGAGGATGGAGCTCGAAGCAGTTTCTTCAGAGCAACCTCACTCAATTATTTGAACCCTTTCTTATCCCACACCCCAAGTCCCATTTTTTCAATTATCTATTAACTAACAACTTAATCAGGTAGTCTTTCAATTTGTTAAAACAAAGAATAAGAAAACTGCCAAAATTATTTCTTATCCAGCCATTGGAGTCTTTCACTTTTTCCTTTTCAAAAAAGCATAACCCAAAAGGTTTTATTTAGATCTATCAAATGACTGTCAATTATACCTACTACTCTTTTGCTTTACAGTCACCTTGATTAGTACCATCTCCTAGGATCTGTTAGAGATAACTTGTTTAAGGAACAAAACCATGAAATTGAGGTAAGATTCAAAAATGTTCATTTTAGAAATGTTCCAGCAATGCTGAGCAAAAACTAATACATTCAATCAATTTCCATTTTATATGTTATCTTAAAGTGCTTAAAAATAAAATGCCTGACAGAGAGACAGATATATGTATAATACACACAGAGGAGTTGACTTCACACTAATGTTTCTGACAGAATTAGCACAGCCTCTCCACATCTGAGAGGGAGGAATTAATCCTACTCAAATGAAGCCGGTTTTCTCAAATTCAGGGAATTGATTCCTAGATTATGTTGTAGGAAGATGTTTATCCTGCACATGTGTGCAGTATATGTTCTGCTGGTAGGAGAGCATCATAATCCAGGCTTACAGCAGGGGCATGAATGACTGCTTCTAAGTGCGTTATTTACAGAGTATTCCACAATGCACTCCCCAACCAGTGAAAGAGAAGAGAAATGTCTCATGAGTGACAGCAGATTTGTGCCAACGTAAAATATATTTTTATTTTTATTTTCTATTTCATGGATTTCCAGTACCCAAAAGTTTTTTTTTTACAAAAGTCAATGACAATATTTTTCCTACAAATTTAGATGAATGTTTTTCAAAAATATAAATTCAGAACTTATTTCCAACATATTTTTACATGCAAATAGAATATTTATCAGTCAGAAGTAAAGGTGAAAATTTTCACCTCTTTTGCCTTGACATTAAAATATGCAGCAGTGAGGTGCCTGGACGGTGTGGTCGGTTAAGCATCGGACTCTTGATCTTGGCTCAGGTCGTGATCTCCTGGTTTGTGACTTTGAGTCCTGCATCAGGCTCTGTGCTGACAGCATGGAGCCTGCTTGGGATTCTGTCTCCCCTTCTCTCTGCCCCTCCCCAACTTGTGCACTCTCTCTCTTTCTGTCTCAAAATAAATAAATAAATAATATATATTTATATACACATATATATTTATATATAATATATAAATATTATACACACACACACACACACACACATACACATACACACACAGAGCAGAGACACAGGCCTCACCACCCACAAGCTTTTCCCCATAACTGAGAAGTCAGGGGATGCAGAACTGGCATGCTTCTAGGACACTGGTATTTCCCAGGATGGTTTTTGTGAATGTTAAATATTCTGCTTCTAAGGAAGTGTAGTTGGAAGGTCAGTGCCCACCCAAATGCTTTTGCTGGGCCAGTGCCACCAATCCCCTGTTGCTGTGGGAGTTGTTGATTATGGGCTCACTGGATATCCTTCCCTGGGGATCTTCCTAAGGCTGACAGAACTGCCATGCCCTCAAGTGCCTGAGGACTCAACTTCCCCTCAGTGGCAGACACTGACTGACTGAGCAAGTCCTCAGGTATAGCCCCAGCCTCAAGATGGGATTCACTGTGGTACAATTGCTGCTCCATGTCCTTGCTCAGCTCCTTCTCCTGGCCCATCCCACCTCCTCACTACCTGAGAGCCCTCCCTCAACAAATCACAGGCACAAATTCCATCTCAGACACTGATTCCAGGAAACCCACCTAAGCCAAGTGGTTGCAGAAGAATGGGCCTCCAAGTGGTGGGTACATGAGTGTAACTCATAGAACTGTGCATCAAACAGGATGAATCCCACTGCCTTTCCATTTTACCTTAATAAACCGGCCCTTTAAAAGGAAGATGAACTTCCATGGAAAAATAGTTATTATTGCAAGAACAAAAGATCTCTGTTTATAACATGTTAACCAAGGGAAGATTTCAGAAAAGCAAGAAGGGAAGCATGACAAAGGATCCCTTCCTGCATTTAAAATATTCTCTAGGCTTCCTAATGTGCAGCATCTCACAAGTGAGAGAATGAGCTAAGGGTTGGGTCATTCCACGGTGTCCCAAGTACTGACCGAGGGATGAGTACAATTAAAATCTCCCTTGTGGGAGGCAGATATAAGCCTTCAGTTATGGAATGAGTAAGTCATAAGGATAAAAAGCAGAGTATAAGGAATACATATAATGATATTGTAAAAACAATGTAATAGGACAGACACTGCACTTGTGGTGAACATATAATGTATAAACTAGTCAATTGCTAAGTCAATTGTTACTAATGCAACAGTGTGTATCAACTATACTCAAATCAAAATAAAAAATAAAGAAGAATAAATGTCATGCTCACAATGGCTAGTAACAGTAACAACAACAACAAAAGTGATCTCCCTTTTGGGAGAAAAGGAGGAAGCAAGAGATGGAAAGGAAAAGAGAGGAGGCAGGAAAGTCTGGACCTAGGGCCACATTCCCCACCCACAGAAGAGGTCTTCCAAGCTCCTTTGGTAATCTATGACAAAGTCTGGGCTGGGATTCCTGCTCTGCCTTTCAAAAGAGCACTGCTCAAAGCTTTAAAGGCTTTCCTCTGCCTAACTGTGCTGTGTTCACAGGGTCAGTGTGATTATTCGGGGTGTGGCATAGTTTTCTTCTTGTTTATTTTTCACTTAACAGCTGCATGTTAATAGAAAGCCCCCCTTGATGAAGGATTTGCCTCGGATTTCTGTAATAAAATAGAAGGATTTACAACAAACGTTGGAAGAACCTCTGCAAAAGTGGTATTTTTCAAGTGATTATGAGGCCCAGAACATATTGCCATACCAAGGCTGCAAGCCTCCCCTCCCTGTTGAGGGCAGTGACAGATGTCCTCTGTTAATGTCCAGTGATTAAATGAAACTGCAGAGGCACCTCCTCCTCTGTGAGCCTCCCTCATTCCCCCTTCATCCACAGCCTGTTCTTTTCTTCTTAAAGCCAGTGCCACCACTTGTCAAAAAAACCTACATTTCCCTGTAAGTTGTGGGCCTTCTCCAGAGGTGAACCCATGTGCTCCTCCTTGTTCCCAAGTGAACACAGAGGACACTTTGGGACAAATAGCACCATTGCTGCCAACTGAAAACAAAAGCCAATGTGGACACATCCTCAGGTGGGAGTGGCTACAGGTGAGGAAACAATAGGTACAAAAGTTCATGAGAATGGTCACCAGTGCCCTCCCAGGAATTTATCCTAAGGAGATCATTTAACAAAGGAAAACATGCTCAACATCATTTGTTGTCAGGGAAATCAAAACCACGATGAGATATCACATCATACCTGTTAGGATAGCTTTTGTCAAAAAAGACAAGACATAACAAATGTTGGTGAGGATGTAGAGAAAAGGGAACCCTTATACACTGTAGGTAGGGATGTAAATTGGTGCAATTGTTATGGAAAATAATAAGGCAGTTCTTCAGAAAACTAAAAAGTGAACTATCATATGATCCAGCAATCCCACTCCTGGGTATATACCCAAAGGAATTGAAGTCAGGGTCTCAAAGAGATACCTGCACTCCCATGTTCATTGCAGCATTATTCACAATAGCCAAGATATGAAAACAATCTAAATGTCATTCAGTGGATAAATGGATAAACAAGGCATGGAGTATATATACATGGGATTTTTTCAGTCATGAGAAAGAAAAAAGTCCTGCCATTTGTGATAACATGGATACAACTGTGGGGTGGGCTTTATGCTAAGTGAGGAAAGTCAAACAGAGAAAGACAAATACATACAATCTCATATGTTCAATCTGAAAAAACTGAACTTGTAAAAAGAGAGTAGAATGGTGGTAACCTGGGGCTGGGGGAACTGGGGAAATATTTAAGGGTACAAACTTACAACTAGTAGATAAATTAGTTCTGAAGACTTAATGCACAACATAGTAATTATAGTAAATAATGCTGTGCTATAAACTCAAAGTTGCTAAGAGGCTAGACCTTAACTATTCTCAAAACAAAAAAGAAATGACAATTATGTGGCATGATAAAGGTATTAGTTAACACCACTATAGTTAGTAATCATATTGCAATACATACATGTATCACACCAACACACTGTACATCTCAAACATCTACAATGTGAAATGTCAATTGTATCTCAATTTTTTAATGAAAAAAATTTTAACAGAAATAAAGGGCTCAATTTACATGGATGTCCATTGAAGTATTTGCTAAATAGCAAAAAACTGAGAAAAGCTTAAAATATCCCTTAAGGCAGATAATAAATAATTATAAGTTCATTTGACTGGTTATGATATAACCATTAACACAGGAGTCTGACACTTGGTTAACAGTGATAAATTGAGCAGCAGATTTTGTCCTCATTACTTTCCCAAATTCTGCCAAATGAAAGTAAAGGGGGAAGATGTATAAACCTACAATGGCAAATGGAATAGGAAATAACAGTAGACAGGAAAGATCAACAAAACTTCAAACAGAGACAGTAAACAGAGGACTGGTGCTCGGGGCAGAGCAAGAAAGGCCTGACGGCTGGTGCAGGAACACCAATGAAATGTGGGCTATCACGTGCCACAGAGACCCAGGAAGCCTCCGTATTGAAAACCCACGTACCACTGCAGGCAGGACAAGGTCTGGGGCTAAAAGTGGGAGCTATCTGTATGAAGAAGGAGACTCCCACAGAGCCATCCCTTTTCACCACAGGACCACTCCTCTCCCTGCACTTCAGAAGCCAGGGCTTTTTCTCTAGAGAAATTAACCCAGAAAGGCTCCAGAGGTGGCGACATTGATCACAGTGGAGGAAAAGGCTTGGCACAAGACAGAAAGTGGCAACTTTGAGAAGAAATTGTGAGACCCCCCCCCCTGGCCAGGACACTAGGTTGGTGCCTAATTACCTAAAGGGAAAGCCAGCAGTCAACAAGCGCCCCCACCACACACTAACACAAACACAATGACATACACTCTCTTCTCATTCTCACACATTCACACTCACACATATGTACACCCACACTCACACACACATATACTCTCACACATCCACACACTCCACCACACCTATGTACAAAACTTCCATCTGCTTTGGGGTTAATCATTCTTAAATGTGAGGGACTAGCTGAGGAAAGCCCTTAATATTGGACACAGAGATGAAAACAAATAACCAAGAGCTAGAGAAACCCAATGGAAATAGAGAAAGTGTGGAACAGAAAACATTAAAAGAACTATAACTAACATCTTCAAAGAGATGATATTTTTATCTATGAAACTAGAACATACTTTTTTTTAAAGGAACAGTTGGAAATTAAGAATGATTTCCTGAAAATTAAAAAATGTGATAGCCAAAACAAAAATAGTTCAGTAGCAGGAGTTTAAGATAAAGTTGAAGACATCCCCCAGAAGGCAAGTGGAAAAAGGCAAGGAGGTGAACAGTATGAGAAAATGTAAGAAAATTAGGGAATCAGGGGTGCCTAGGTGGCTCAGTCAGTTAAGCATCTGACTTTGGCTCAGGTCATGATCTCACAGCTCATGAGTTTGAGCCCCATGTCGGGTTCTGTGCTGATAGCTCAGATCCTGGAGCCTGCTTCAGATTCTGTGTCTCCCTCTCTGTCTCTGCAACCTCCCCCACTAACTCTGTCTCTCCTCTGTCTCTCAAAAACAAATAAACATTAAAAAACTTTAAGGAAAATTACAGAATCACTTCAGGGATACAACACTTGGCTGACCAGAGTTCTACAAAGGGAGTCAAGGGGGGGAAATGGAGAGAATCACCAAACAAAGCACACAAGAAAATGTCCCAGAACAGAATTTTTCTCTTTATCAAAAGGCCTACCAGACACCCAGAAATAGAAATGATGGAGGGCCCAACATTGAGGCACATCACAAAGAGATTACAGGGTACTAGGGACAAATAAAAGATCCCAGAAGTCCTTAGAGAGGAAAAAACAATTCAAACACCTAGGGTGAGAAACTGGAAAAGATTCCCCAACACAATGATGGAAGGCAAGGGGGACTTTCTTTCACAATTCTGAAGGAAAATTGCTTCCAACCTAGAACTTTATCCACAACTAAACTGTCAATCAATTGGGAAGTGATCTCTAATATGAAAATTAGGCTTTTTTCAGATCTATAAGACTTGAAATATTATTTTTGTAAGGGTTAAATTGTAGTGTAGGGCTAACCTGTAGCTTTAAGAAATAACAGCTTTGTTTTAACACTTTAGATTAAGAGATAACAGCCTTGACCTATCAATCAAGGAAACAAAAGTTCAAGGAAAATCAACTAGATTCGTGTTTGATTGGATTGGGGCAAGGGCATGTCTGAACTGTTTCCACCCCCATCTGGGAACTATTTCTTTGTTTTGTTCCCAGGTGATGATAAGAGGATGTGGTCAGCTATAAAAACTCTGTATCCCGGCTGTTCAGGACTACACTCTGGTCAAGAGTGTTGGTCCGGATAGATCGGTTGGCCTTGCCTCTCATTGCAATAAACTTTGCTGTGACTGTCACTGGTGCCCGTAGCATTCTGTTTCAGGAGTCATGTGGATGCAACAATTTTGACTCATCTTCCCAGATGAAGCCACTGGAAAAAGCACTCCACTGAAATGAAGGCCAGAAACCGAGAAAGAGGAAAATATGGGATCCAGGAAAAAAGGTCACATAAGGGAAAGCCAAAGAAACTCCTGGGAGTTTGAAGAAATTCCAAGATGATATCTGTGCAACTCCCTGGCTGAAGAGGAGATTGGAGGGCTCCAGGAGATATGTTTGTAGGGAAAATAGATCAGTAGATCAGTAATGTTATCTGACATACTTGGCAGCATAAAAAAAAAATGTTGTGATAGCAGGCTGTCAGAGGGTGGGGAAAGAATTAGTGGTATTCTCAGAAAACAAAGCAAATTTTTTAAACTTGTTTATTGTTTAATTTACATCCAAGTTAGCATATGGTGAAACAATGATTTCAGGAGTAGATTCCTTAATGCCCCTTACCCACTTAGCCCATCCTCCCCCTCCCACAACCCCTCCAGCAACCCTCTGTTTGTTCTCTATATTAAAGAGTCTTCTATGTTTTGTTCCCCTCCCTCTTTTTATATTATTTTTGCTTCCCTTCCTTTATCTTCATCTGTTTTGTATCTTAAAGTCCTCTTATGAGTGAAGTCATAGGATATTTGTCTTTCTCTGACTGACTAATTTCACTTAGTATAGTACCCTCTAGTTCCATCCACATAGTTTAAAATGGCAAGATTTCATTCTTTTTGATTGCCGAGGAATACTCCATTGTATATATAAACCACATCATCTTTATCCATTCATCCGTCAAGAGACATTTGGTCTCTTTCCATACAACAAAGCAAATTTTAAATGAGACGATCATTAACTCCAGGGAAACAAGAAGTTCTACAAGAAATCAACTAATTATAACACACTACATAGTTCTAATAATACAAACATAATCAGTTTAACAAAAATTATAAGGAGGATGTGAGAAAAAGAAGAAAGCAGAGAAGATAGCAAAGTCCTAATACACTATAATCTCTAAAATGCTTGTACCAAGAAATGGCTAGATAAACATGTTATTTAGTAATAAGCAGATAAATTCTAGAAATAGCTAAAAGGATTGGAATTTGTTGCCTCTGTACAGTGGGAAGGGAGGGTGAGAAGTAGTAGGACATCTTAGCCCAGTTTCTCCCCAAAGCAGATCCTAAAACAGGCAATTAGTACAAGAAGTTTATTTGGAAGATGATTCCAGGAAACACTGGTAGACAAAGTGGAGAGTGGGACAGGGAAAGGAAGGAAGCCAATACAGAATGAATTAATGATCAGGTTGCCACTGTAGACAGCTGGAGCTCAATCCTCCTGGAAATCTCTGAGAGACTACGTAGAACATACTCAGAATTATCACTACTCATCCCTTACTGACTGAGGGCTGCTCCTGGAGGCACTAACTCACTGGAATTTTGTGCCTGCTCCATGCATGCACCAAGCACACTCCTATGGCCAAATTGTACCTTCAAGCAGATAGATGCAGGTGCTCAAGGTAGGAATTCATGAGCATGTCCGCTGAGACTACAGATAACATCTGAGATGGACAAAGTGAGTAGAAATGGGGCACCAGAAATGCTACTTGGACCAAGGTATTACTGTACTTTATAAGCTACCAGTAGTCTTAAGTTAAAAAAAATTTTTTTTAGTGTTTATTTATTTTTGAAGGGAAGAGACAGAGTGTGAGCAGGGGAGGAGAAGAGAGAGAGGGAGACACAGAATCTGAGTGGGGTCCGGGCTACGGGATGTCAGCACAGAGCCTGATGTGGGGCTCAAACTCACAAGCTGTGATATCATGACCTGAGCTGAAGTTGGATGCCCAACTGACTGAGCCACCCAGGCACTCCTAAATTTTTAAACTACATTTAGGGTCTCTAAAATAATCTCTAGTAAGCCAAAAGACATCCTTTATTTCCTCTGCAGTAATCCAAATGCACACTGAATGCTTATAGTTACTTTCAAAAATGACTTCATACTTCCATTCCTACTAATCAAGTAGTGTGCTTGTAGGGGTTGTTACCAAAGCTATCTATGCCAGTTGTACTTGTCTGCATTATGCAAGTTAGTCAAATAATTTGTAAACAAAGAATTAGAAGTAATATGTAAACCAATAAGATATGAATAATATGTAAACCAACAAGATATAAATGCAAAAAAAAAAAAAAAACAACTTTCAAATTAGATTCGGAGAGTATACCTGTACAACATTATTAGGGAGAAATTGTAAAACTCTGGAAAAGCTACCTTGATTTCTGCTTCTGGAGGTATGGTGTCCTAAGTATCCTGAAAAGCCCTCCTCTCTGCCCTGATCTGGATAAAAAATATTAGACTCCCCTGATAATTGAACATGTGGATCTGGTAATCTTACACTGCCCAAGCAGTAAGAGTAACCTGGCCAAGCCCAAGAGATTAAAACAAAATAATTGCAGTAAAATTAAATTAAATCATTTCAAGGCTGGTTGTGCTCTCTGGTACCTAATCATCTGGGTACCAGATGGAAAGCACCAATAGAAATGCCACTAGAAAGTGCTAATCAACTCTAAAGAAAAAAACACAATGTTCTGCTAAGAATTCTCACGGTTCATACTCAGCTAATGACTCAAAATGAAGACAGAAAATAAGCATCATATTTAGATACCCCCTCCAAGACATTAAGTATTAGAATTATCAAATATGGTCTATAAAATTGTTACATATGAAAAGTTTGAGGATATAAACAGTGATGTTAAAAAATGAGCAAGGCTGAAAATACTATCAAAACTGAACAATCAAGAAATTTTTTAAATTAACATAGTTTGAAAATGAAATTTCTGAGAAAAATATTTCATTGTGAATATTTATTTAGTGAATATTTCATATTCACTAAAGTAATAATTTCATTGCCTCGCTGAAAACAGAAATAGTGAACAGGACAAAGCTGAAGAAAATGCCCAGATTTCAGCAAGGGAAGAAAATGACATGGATAATATGAAAGAGAGATAACAAGAAAGAAGAAAACCTAACTTGTGTCTAATCAGAATCTCTGAAGGAGAGAATAAGGGAAAGGGAGTTATTTGTCCTAATGATTCCTAAGTATTTTTCAGGATTAAGGAAAGACTTGAATCCTGCAGATAAAAAAGTGCAATATTTACCAAGAAGGATAAAACAAAAATACAAAAAGAAGATCTTAAAAAGCAAGTAGAGATAAAACAGAGTTACCTGCAAAGAGGCCACAGTTAGACTTCTCTAGCAACAATGGACACCTGAAGACAGTGGTTGATACCTTCAAAAACTGAGAGAAAATAACTTTCACAGAAGAATCTAGATTGAAGCTCTTTCCCAGAATAAGGGTTATTAATGGAGATAAGTTTCATCTGGGTGACCCATCTGTATCATAGGGTAAACATCCACCTGCCAAACATCTACTCCTCTAATCACCCTGTGAAGTGCATTCCTTTCCTCTGAAATCCCTGCCCCCTGCCCCCTTCTTCTTAGTTCAGGATTCATTTTGTCGGGCTAACTTTGGAATTTCCATGCCTTTATGGGTTCCCCTTATGTACACCTATTAAATTTGATTTTCTCCTGTTAAAAAAAATAACTGGAATCCTAGCATTCTACCCATCTGATATAATCTTTCAATAATGAGGGCCAGTTCACAGATGACATGATCTTACATGTAGAAAACCCTTAAGATTACACACACACACACACACACACACACAGCAGGATACAAAATCCACACACAAAAATATGTTATGTTTCTATATACTAAAGATGAACATCTGAAAAGGAAGCTAAGAAAAAAATCCATTTACAATAGCTTCTAAAACAATAAAATACTTGGGGATAAACTTAACCAAGGTGGTGAAAACTTATAAATTGAAAACTACAAAACATTACTGAGAGAAATTCAAGAAGACACCAATAAATGAAAAGACATCCTGTGTTCGTGGACTGGAAGACTTAATATTATTAAGATGTTCATAGCACCCAGAGGGATCTTACAGACTCCATGCAATCCCCATCAATATCCCAATAATGTTTATGGCAGAAACAGAATCCTAAAATTCATATGGAATATCAGAAGACCTGGAATAGCCAAAACAATCTTGAAAAACAACAAAACTGTAGGACTCACACTTCCCAATTTCAAAACTTACTGCAAGCTATAGTCACCTAACCACATGGTACTCACGTGAAGACAGACACATACATCAGTGGTATAGAATAGAGAACCCAGCAACAAACCATCACATATATGGTCAAATGACTTTTGATGGGTGCCAATGCCATTCAGTGAGGAAAAGACAGACTTTTCCACAAATGGTATTGGGAAAATTGGATATCTGCATGCAAAACAATGAAGTTAGATCCTTACCTTATACCATATTAAAAAAATTACCTCAAAGTGGATTGAAGACCCAAAACCATAACATTCTTAGAAGAAAACATAGGGTGAAAGCTTAAAGACACTGCATTTGTCAATAATTTCATGGACATGACACCAAAAAGTACAGGCAAAATACATACAGTTCCCAGCCAGGGTAACATAAAACCTCACACCAAAGGCCTATTTATTCAGTTCCTATTCCAATTTCACTATATGTGGCAGTTGATTACTTGTTTCTTAAATTGTCACTAAAGCAAAGTTGATGAAAAACAAACTTAGGCCAGTTTTTTAATTGAAAACATAGATGATACATAGATAGATAGAACAATTGCATAGGAACCAGGCAGGTGATAAGCAAAGTGAAAGGAGTATGAAAATGACCATGAGGCCTTCCCAACTATTATTTATTTAAGCCCTCTTGAGAGTGGCAACACTGCAATGAAATGCTCTTTTCCTCTTAGGTAACTGCACATGTACAGACACACAGTGTTGGGAATGGATAGGGAGTGTGGGGACTGGGGGGAAACAGAGCACCTCTTCCAAGGGGACACACTTCTCAGGTAACAGCTCATCATGACCATGGGTAAATGAGAGCCTGGAGTCTGTAGCTCTTCTGATGTCTCTGTAAAAAGAAAAAATACTACGTGGCAATGAGAAAGAATGAAATATGACCTTTTGTAGCAATGTGGATGGAACTGGAGAGTGTTATGCTAAGTGAAATAACTCATACAGAGAAAGACAGATACCATATGTTTTCACTCTTATGTGGCTCCTGAGAAACTTAACAGAAGTCCATGGGGGGGGGGGGGGAAGAAGAAAAAAAAAAAGAGGTTAGAGAGGGAGAGAGCCAAAGCATAAGAGACTCTTAAAAACTGATAACCAACTGAGGGTTGAAGGGGGGGTGGGAGGGAGGGAAGGGTGGGTGATGGGTATTGAGAAGAGCAGCTTTGGGGATGAGCACTGGGTGTTGTATGGAAACCAATTTGACAATAAATTTCATATTTTAAAAAAAGAAAAAATCCATATATTTATATAAAATCAATCTATTTTTCATTGTAGCTCAAAGTTTTGTTTTAATACACTTGGGGCCAAACAAAACATTCCTGGAAACTGGGCAGGAGCTGAGGGCTATGTCTGGGAAAATGCATCCCCACCAGGTGGTGCCTGACAGATCATCCTGTACCACACATGCCTGTATAGACACACAATCCTCGGCTAAAGATCACCACAAAGCCCCTACCATTTTATCAGTTAAGTGTCTGCTGAAAACTTCAGAATATTATTAACATCCTGTCATTGAAAACCTTGCAGTGTACACTTTACAGGGTTGAATTTTATAGTGCATGAATTATTCCTCAAAAAAAATTGTTATGTTTTAAACAGGCAAACATGCTCAAATCTAACCCAAAACTTGAGGAACTCAGGTGACTTCTGCTTTCCTCGGGTCAGGCAACACCCAGGGCTTCAATCTTTCCTTCTCCCTATGCCACATGGAGCATGAGTTAATACTGAGTTAATACTGAGTTCCCATTAATTATTGATTTTTTCCAGATAATACTTGTTAAAGAAGAATTAATACTATTGTTTGAGAACAAATACTGCCCAAATACTGTCTTTAGTGGGATTGTAATCAGCTTTACCCACTTTCCATCTAATCTGATTGAAGCAGATTTTGTACGAAGTCTTTTTTTTTTTAATTTTGTAGCTATTAAAAGGTCACCTATTTGCATCTGACTGAAACTCTTAACTTCCTGGGATAAATTTATAATTATAAGTTCATAGATGACCTAACCAGGGATTGAATTACTATTCTTTTAATTAAAAGGGGGGGCAGGGAAACAGGGGAAGGGAGGGAGAGAAATTTTCACATATACTGGAATCTGTGGGAGAAATGTTGGGTGCTGCATTACTGAATATACTGTAGCCTATTTTCCCAGCTCTGTGTCATAAGTCTGTTCATCATAATGCCTTTTGACCTTCTGCACTTACTCCATCATAATTATCCTTTAATACTCTTATAAATGAACTTTTAGCTTATCTTCCATTAATTCTCCAGAACAAGCAAAGCCATCTAAATAAAGTGTTTAACCCTTTTGTGGTTCACAGAGGCAAGCAGGAAATTCCGATCACACTCCCATGTGGACATGAACGTGAGTTGCAGCCACCTGCCTCTCCTCCCGACCCCAAGCAGGGATTAACAACTTGTATGAGTTCAGTGAGTTTAGGCCCAAAATGAACAAACCTTTTATAAAATTTTAAAGAGAGAGACTCCTGGATGGCTCGGTCAGTTAAGCATCTGACTTTGGCTCAGGTCATGATCCTACAGTTTGTGGGTTTGAGCCCCACATCAGCCTCTGTGCTGACAGCCCAGATCCTGGAGTCTGCTTCAGATTCTGTGTCTCCCTCTCTCTCTGTCCCTCCCCCACTCGCACTGTGTGTCTCTCTCTCAAAAATAAATAAACACTAAAATCTTAAAGAGAAAGGAAAAGAGTTTTATTCAAGCCCAAGTGAGGACAGCTGTCCAGGGTACACAATCTTCATAAAGAAGAGAGTGCTCCAGGGAAGGAACATTTGGTGCAGGGTTATATATTTTTTACATAAAGAGTTACAAATCATCATGGAAAAGGACATTCCAAAAAGTTACAGACTTTACCTCATGTTTTTAGTGTGTGTTAAGGCTATAGGGCTTGAGTCTTATGGGAACCAGAGAGGTATTTTTGTTTTTCTTATCTTTATGCTTGGAATGCTCCTTTTTGGTTTTTTATTTTGTTTTGTTTAAAAAGCAGACGTACAATGTGTGCCCAGGGCAGAAATAGAGGTCATACTTTAAGGTTTTGCTGAGTCATTTTGTTTAACCTTAGTGAGTGTTAAAGTATAGCTTCCCTGGGAGCCCAGAAGCAGGGTTCACAAATATTAAAAGTTGAAATTATCCTTTATCATGAGTGAGGGAGAACTCCCCACACCAGGTGTGGGGAAGGCTAGATAGAAGAACTGAGGGAATGAGCATGCTCAGCCCCAGAGCACAGCCCTAAGGAGCAGGGCCACTGCAGGCCTGCAGTGGCCCCAAGATGGGATGGGATGGTCCATGGAGGGTGGGGACCTGCCCTTGCCTTCAGAACATGTGGGGAAGTTCCAATTTAGACTACAAACAACTTGGGTGGTGGTAGGACAAGAGCTCTGGGCCAGGCTGACTTGAGTCCCCACTCTTCATCTTGGTGGCTGTGCAACACCCAGCAGCTGATGTGGCTTCTCACAGCCTCCACCAGTGTCCTTTTCTGTAATATGATAGCAGTCTTGTGTATCCCACAGGTGGTGGTAAGGATTGAAGGAATGAGGTTTTAGGACACAAGACAAAGAGCCCAAAATGGAGTCTCTTGTGCTCAGTCCCATGTCATCAAACCAAGGCCTAACTTAATTACAGCTTCAGCTCTCCCAGGAATGGAATCATAAACCAGTCAGTCAGAAATTCCCTGATCAGCACTAGCTGGATATCTGCCTGATAAAACCTTGCAATCCCCTAAAGGAAAGTAACCTTGCAATAACCAACCCACTTTTTACCTACTATAACTTCTTGGCTCTTGCTCCCTTCTGCCTGTAAAAGCCTTTCATTTTGTGCAGTTCCTCTGAGCTCCTTTCTATCTGCTGGATTGGATGCTGCCTTATTCAAATTTTCGCTCAAATAAACTCTTAAAGCCTTTAATATGACTCAGTTTATCTTTCAATTCAGGACAGATAGAACATAATACCAGTAAGACTCACTGGCCAGACCCCCTCTATTCCTGCAAATGCTGAAAGTACTTCCTACTATCAACTGAGAAAGAAGGCAGAGCTAAAACCGAACAAAAGAATTTATTTGGGGTCTCAGAATTGCAATTCGGGGAGCAATAGGGGTAATAACCCAAATTACATCCCCCTAGGGAACAAAAGTAAGTCGAGGATTTTAGAAGACAAAAGGAATACTTGTATGTGTTGATTGCAAATAATTTTGATTGGTTGTGGTGATAGAAAGCTAATCTTGACTAAATATGATTGGTTGCTAGGGCTAACACTAAGCTAAGTCTCTCACTGTAGCAAGTTGCAGGTTTTCCAGCAAAGTCCTTGGAATATTTGCTGTTTGGCCCAGTTAAAAGTTCATGGTTCTGGGAATGCAAGCTGGTGCAGCCACTCTGGAAAACAGTATGGAGGTTCCTAAAAAACACTAAAAATATAACTACCTTACACCCAGCAATTGCACTACTAAGCATTTACCCAAGAGATACAGGAGTGCTGTTTCAAAGGGACACATTCACCCCCATGTTTATAGCAACACTATCAACAATAGCCAAAGTATGGAAAGACCCCAAATGTCCATTGATGGATGAATGGATAAAGAAGATGTGGTATATATATATATATATATATATATATATACACAATAGAGTATTACTCAGCAATCAAAAAGAATGAAATCTTGCCATTTGCAACTACGTGGATGGAACTGGAGGGGATTATGCTAAGTGAAATTAGTCAGAGAAAGACAAAAATCGTATGACTTCACTTATATGAGGACTTTAAGAGACAAAACAGACGAACATAAGGGAAGGGAAACAAAAATAATATAAAAACAGGGAGGGGGGACAAAACATAAGAAATTCATAAATATGGAGAACAAAATGAGGGTTAATCGAGGGCTTGTGGGAGGGGGGATGGGCTAAATGAGTAAGGGGCACTAAGGAATCTACTCCTGAAACCATTGTTGCACTATATACTAATTTGGATGTAAATTTTAAAAAATTTAAAAAATGCTATACATATGAATATATGTTATATATGTATATGATATAATCATATATAAGATATGAGATCATTAGGTTATCATTATAATATTTGTGTGCTTTTGTCTACATAAGGAAATTGGAAAAGCAAGTTGGATCTGTTTTTACTGATTTCTAGAAATCTCTACAACATATTGACAAGTGAAAGGACACTGTAGAATAACTTACGTGTGTAATAAAATACCATTTAAGCACAAATGATCAATCAACCAAAATCCCTTTCTATGCTATATATCCATTTGAACAACAAAAATGTATGGAAAAATATATACGAGACCACTAAAATTGATTTCCAGAGAGAAATGACAGGCTTAAGCAGAAGGCAGACAAGTGAAGACAATTAACTTTGCTTCTATATTTTTGTATTATGTCATTTTATGTATTACAACAATTTTTATTACAACAATTTGTATTACAATGAGATCCATTTCCTTAATGGCCCCCTGGTTCATTTTAAAACCACTTGAGGGGCACCTGGTTGGTAAAGCATGCAACTCTTGATCTCAGGGTTATGAGTTCGAGCCCTACATAGAGCTCATGAAAGAAAGAAAGAAGAAAGAAAGAAAGGAAGGAAGGAAGAAAGAAAGAGATTAAAACTCTTTGATATAAGTGACTCCATTTCATTTTACGTTTCACACTGTAAACACCTATAACTCTGCCTCTGGGAATTTTTCTGGCCTGAACACTTACCTAACTACTGGGAGTTCCAGAGAGTTAATGGCCCCAGAAATAGCCCCCAAAAAACAAGGGCACGAGCTGATAGACAACTGTTCCAGCGCCCTGGACTTTAGCTACAATCACCCTGAGGTACCTGCTCTCTGGTTCCCAGTGCTCCCCTCTGGGAAGAAGCTCTAGTCATCCACAATGGTATTGGCCCCACTGCCTGCCTCACTTTTCCTCTCCAGGTTGGGGTTTCCTGGAATCACCAGCAACACTTAGCTATGGCTGTTTTGTCCTGGTCCCATATGCCCCTTCCCACCAATGCTGAGCCCTGCGAATTGCCACCACTCTACCTTCCAGCTTCACATCTGGTTTGCATATCTTACATAGCCACCAATCAACCACCTTTGACTAACCCGTTTACCTAGGTCACCACCTGGTGAGCTGTTCTCTCACCAGGGAGGCTGAAACATCATCTACCACCTTCTTCTGGTGGTCTTTCTACAAGTTGGTGCAGCCACTGTCTAACTGGTATCTACACCATCTCAGGTCCATAGAACCCCCATGGTGTGCCTGACTATCAGGAGTTGCCAAAAATGCCACTCCATATCCCCTGCCCCCAGGGAGCAGAGCCCAGATGGGATCCATATGTGCATAGTGCACTGGAGTAAACCCTGGGAAAGAGGGAATAAGCAGGGCAGGAAACAGAGAGAAGCAAGAATGTGGTTTCAGGTGAAGTCTGGTTCCAAACTGATCCCACAGGGGTCCTGGAGCAGGGACCATCCTATTAAGACAGGAGGCAGGGACTTTGTACCCACATGGCACCCACCCCAGCCAGGTAATCAGAGGCTACAGGCAACCAAGCATCAGCAGATGGAAGCAGCTGCTCTGGACCAGGCAGCTTCAGTTCCCTGGAAGGGTCCAGGGGCAGGTGACAGGAGTGAAACCCAAACCCCCATAGTATCTGGGGAGGACATACACTCTGACCAGAAAGGAGATCCCAAGGATCTGGACAGGGCACAAAAACATCTGCTACAATGGCTTAAAGGTATAGAGAGTAAGCCAGAGCTTGTACATGGATGTCAGGACCAAAGGTCTGGATGGATCCAAAAGATTCAAAAGTATCAGATGTCAAGATCAAAGCATTATCTAGAAAAGGAAAGCTTCTATTCAACTGTTTTTTTCATATGAGAGCATTTCTTACAAAGGATTACACGTAAGTAAACCACATTTAGTTATATAATTAATAAACCCAATCTTACTGAAAATGTTAAACTTCATGAAAGTAGGACTGTTTCAGGAAACCCTGTGCATCTGTGACTACCTGAGCTGGCAAAAGGCTTCCATGGAGAAATTGGGAAATTTTCATCAGAGGGGCATCTGCTTGGAGGGCTGGGACATGGGTGGCCTTTGACACCCATGGGTGACCTGTGACCCCTGGAAGCCAGCTACCCCAGCCAAGTGTTCCCTTACTTTGTTCATTGCCCACCACTCCTACCTCTTGACAAATCTCAGAGAAGCCACATTCTCTCTCCCACCTTGAACCTTGTATATACTGTTCCCACCACTAGAGACACCCACCTCTTTCTCTATGGCCAACCCCCTTGCATGGTTTCAGCCTCAGCCAGCCTCAGCCCCAGCCCACATGAGCACCTTCCTTTGAGACCCCTTGTAAGCAAAGACTTCCCTGATCAGATGCTGTGGGAGCATAAATATTCTGTGCGATGCAGGCCCACAGAATGATAGAGACCATGACCACCATGGGCTCATTCTCCATGCAAGCTGTGTGCACTTTGAGCAGTTCACCCAGCCTTTCTAAGCTCCAGTTTCCTTCTCTGTAAAATGGAGACAATAAATGTGCCTTTTTTGATATACAGGCATACCTTATTCTATTCTGCTTCACTTTATTGCACTTTAAAGGTGCATTTTTTACAAATCAAAGGTTTGCGACAATCCCGCATTAAGCAAGGCTGTTGGCACCATTTTTTCCAATAGCATTGCTCATTTTGGGTCTCTGTGTCACATTTTGATAACTTTTACAATATTTCAAACTTTTTCATTATTACTGTATTTGTTATGGCAATATATGATCATTGATTATGCCTGCTGAAGGCTCAGATAGTGTGGTTAGCATTTTTTTTTTTAGCAATAATGCTATTGCTCCCTGGACAGACTACGGTATAATATGAACACAACTTCTATATGCACTGAGGAACCAAAAAATTAATTTGATTTTATGAGTCAAAATTTCCAGAACCCTTATTCTGGAACTGGACCTGTAATATCTCCAACACATTGTATACGGGTGTGTTAGCATGTTTAGCACAATGCCTGAGTGTTTAGTACGATGTCTAGCACATATAAATGACTGGTTAACATTAGGGAATGGAGTAAAAATCACTAAAGTTGCCTAAGATTCCCATTTGCAAAAGCTAAAAATATAGAAAGTTGTTAGAAAAGTTTTATAGCTCAGGTAGACAACCATGTCTTGGATTTTAGTTCCTTGGCACCATCACCACCATCGTGCAATTATTTACTATGTTTTGTGCCATGTAGATAGTGGCTTAAAGAAAGGGAGGGAACTAGGGAAAGAGATACTATAAGGCCAAGTGGATGCCCAAAGAGACAAAACCATGAGAAGTTCAGTAAGGACAACAACATCAAATTCTTCCAAATAATAATTACTTAACTAGGAATGGAAAGCAAATAAAAAAGCATAGGAATCATAGTCAGATGGAAATGGTATGGGCTCCAACAATGTCTATACAACATATCACATCTGAAATCCTTAACAGCACAACGAGATTCAACCTCTGCAGATGAAAAATTTGCTTCTTGTGTGTGGAATCAACATGCATATTTCAGACCCCGCCCCCCGCCACCTGATAGATGATGGCCTAAGAAGGTGTCACAGAGAGCCCTCTTTCCAGCCCAGCTTGTAACCCCCACCCCACATCCTATAACTTGGGGGTATTCCCATAAAAAATGGGTTGCAAAGAGCCAGCAGGTGCCTCAGAAAGTTGAAACAAGTAATGACAAAGAGAAATAGAAGTTGGAAGATCCAGATCCCACTCCTAACCTCATGACTCAATGTCTGACCCTTCTCTGGCCACCACTTTGATGATCAGTAAAAGGGAAGCTAAATTAGATAGATTTGTGTTCTGTGTATTTTATTCTTGGAAAAAGAATAAATTCAGACAATTCGAGTTTAAAATTACAAAGTATATTCTGTGATAATCTCCCTCTCACCCCAACCCCACTTGTGCATGTTTCCAGAAGTAGTTCATGCATTTATTAATAAGTGCATAGTTTATTTTATTTACACATAACACCCACACCTTGCATTTTTCACTCACAACACACCTTGGAATTGTACCATGCCAGCTCAAAAGTGCTGTATCATTTCTCTTTCTTTAGGCTGCAGAGTCTCCCACTAGAGGGAGGCACTCTAATTTTATTTTACTATTAATTTTTAATATTTTTATTATCAAATTTATTGTCAAATTTATTTCCATACAACACCCAGTGCTCACCCCAACAGGTACCCTCCTCAATATCCATCACCCATCCACCCCTCCCTCCCATCCCTCCCACCCCCCATCAACCCTCAGTTTGTTCTCAGTTTTTAGGGGTCTCTTATGTTTTGGTTCCCTCACTCTCTACCTTCCCCTCCCCCATGTTCTTCTGTTAAGTTTCTCAGGATCCACATAGGAGTGAAAACATATGGAATCTGTCCTTCTCTGTATGACTTATTTCACTTAGCATAACACTCTCCAGTTCCATCCACGTTGCTACAAAAGGCCATATTTCATTCTTTCTCATTCCCAGGTATTATTCCATTGTGTATATAAACCACAATTGCTTTATCCATTCGTCAGTTGATGAACATTTAGGCTCTTTCCATAATTTAGCTATTGTTGAGAGTGCTGCTATAAACATTGGGGTACAAGTGCCCCTATGCATCAGTACTCCTGTATCCCTTGGGTAAATTCCTAGCAGTGCTACGGCTGGGTCATAGGGTAGGTCTATTTTTAATTTTTTGAGGAACCTCCACACTGTTTTCCAGAGCAGCTGCACCAGTTTGCATTCCCACCAACAGAGCAACAGGGTTCCCATTTTTCCAAATCCTCGCCAGCATCTATAGTCTCCTGTTTTGTTCATTTTAGCCACTCTGACTGGCGAGAGGTGATACTTGAGTGTGGTTTTGATTTGTATTTCCCGGATGAGGAGTGACATTGAGCATCTTTTCATGTGCCTGTTGGCCATCTGGATGTCTTCTTTAGAGAAGTGTCTACTCATGTCTTCTGCCCATTTCTTCACTGGATTATTTGTTTTTCGGGTGTGGAGTTTGGTGAGCTCTTCATAGATTTTGGATACTAGCCCTTTGCCTGATATGTCATTTGCAAATATCTTTTCCCATTCCGTTGGTTGCCTTTTACTTTTGTTGATTGTTTCCTTTGCTGTGCAGAAGCTTTTTATCTTCATGAGGTCCCAATAGTTCACTTTTGCTTTTAACTCCCTTGCCTTTGGAGATGTGTCAAGTAAGAAATTGTTGCGGCTGAGGACAGAGAGGTTTTTCCCTGATTTCTCCACTAGGGTTTTCATGGTTTCCCGTCTCACATTCAGGTCCTTTATCCATTTTGAGTTTATTTTTGTGAATTGTGTGAGAAAGTGGTCTAGTTTCAATCTTCTGCATGTTGCTGTCCAGTTCTCCCAGAACCACTTGTTAAAGAGACTGTCTTTATTCCATTGGATATCCTTTCCTGCTTTGTCAAGGATTAGTTGGCCATACTTTTGTGGGTCCAATTCTGGAGTCTCTATTCCACTGGTATATGTGTCTGTTTTTGTGTCAATACCATGCTGTCTTGTTGGTTACAGCTTTGTAGTAGAGTCTGAAGTCTGGGATTGTGATGCCTCCTGCTTTGGTCTTCTTCAAAATTACTTTGGCTATTCGGGGCCTTTTGTGGTTGCACACAAATCTTAGGATTGCTTGTTCTACCTTCGAGAAGAATGCTGGTGCAATTTTGATAGGGATTGCATTGAATGTGTAGATAGCTTTGGGTAGTATTGACATTTTGACAATATTTATTCTTCCAGTCCATGAGCACAGAATGCTTTTCCATTTCTTTATATCTTCTTCAATTTCCTTCATAAGCTTTCTATAGTTTTCAGCATACAGATCTTTTACATCTTTGGTCAGGTTTATTCCTAGGTATTTTATGCTTCTTGGTGCCATTGTGAATGGGATCAGCTTCTTTATCTGTCTTTCTGTTCCTTCATTATTAGTGTATAAGAATGCAACTGATTTCTGTACATTGATTTTGTATCTTGAAACTTTGCTGAATTCATGTATCAGTTCTAGCAGACTTTTGGTGGAGTCTATCGGGTTTCCATGTATAGTATCATGTCATCTGCAAAAAGTGAAAGCTTGACTTCATCTTTGTCAATTTTGATGCCTTTGATTTCCTTTTGTTGTCTGATTGCTGATGCTAGCACTTCCAACAATATGTTAAACAACAGCGGTAAGAGTGGATATCCCTGTCGTGTTCCTGATCTCAGGGAGAAAGTTCTCAGTTTTTCCCCATTGAGGATGATGTTAGCTGTGGGATTTTCATAAATGGCTTTTATGATGTTTAAGTGTGTTCCTTCTATCCCGATTTTCTCGAGGGTTTTTATTAAAAAAGGATGCTGAATTTTGCAAATGCTTTTTCTAAATCGATTGACAGGATCATATGGTTCTTATCTTTTCTTTTATTAATGTGATGTATCACAGTGATTGATTTGAGAATGTTGAATCAGCCATGCATCCCAGGAATGAATCCCACTTGGTGGTGAATAATTCTTTTTATATGCTGTTGAATTTGATTTGCTAGTATCTTATTGAGAATTTTTGCATCCATATTCAGCAGGGATATTGGCCTGTAGTTCTCTTTTTTTACTGGGTCTCTGGTTTGGGAATCAAAGTAAAGCTGGCGTCATAGAATGAGTCTGGAATTTTCCCTTCCCTTTCTATTTTTTGGAACAGCCTGAGAAGGATAGGTATTATCTCTGCTTTAAACGTCTGGTAGAACTCCCCTGGGAAGCCATCTGGTCCTGGACTCTTATTTGTTGGGAGATTTTTTGATAACTGAGACAATTTCTTCACTGGTTATGGGTCTGTTCAAGCTTTCTCTTTCTTCTTGTTTGAGTTTTGGAAGTGTGTGGGTGTTTAGGAATTTGTCCATTTCTTCCAGGTTGTCCAGTTTGTTGGCATATAATTTTTCATAGTATTCGCTGATAATTGCTTGTATTGCTGAGGGATTAGTTGTAATAAGTCCATTTTCATTAATGATTTTATCTCTTTGGGTCATCTCCCTTTTCCTTTTGAGAAGCCTGGCTAGAGGTTTGTCAATTTTGTTTATTTTTTCAAAAAACCAACTCTTGGTTTCATTGATCTGCTCTACAGTTTTTTTAGACTCTATATTGTTTATTTCTGCTCTGATCTTTATTATTTCTCTTCTTCTGCTGGGTTTAGGCTGCCTTTGCTGTTCTGCTTCTATTTCCTTTAGGTGTGCTGTTAGATTTTGTATTTGGGATCTTTCTTGTTTCTTGAGATAGGCCTGGATTGCAATGCATTTTCCTCTCAGGACTGCCTTCGCTGCGTCCCAAAGCATTTGGATTGTTGTATTTTCATTTTCGTTTGTTTCCATATATTTTTTAATTTCTTCTCTAATTGTCTGGTTGACCCACTCATTCGTTAGTAGGGTGTTCTTTAACCTCCTTGCTTTTGGGGGTTTTCCAGACTTTTTCCTGTGGTTGATTTCAAGCTTTATTGCATTGTGATCTGAAAGTATGCATGGTATGATCTCAATTTTTGTATACTTATGAAGGGCTGTTTTGTGCCCCAGTATGTGATCTATCTTGGAGAAGGTTCCATGTGCACTCGAGAAGAAAGTATATTTTGTTGCTTTGGGATGCAGAGTTCTAAATATATCTGTCAAGTCCATCTGATCCAATGTCTCATTCAGGACCCTTGTTTCTTTATTGATCCTGTGTCTAGATGATGTATCCAATGTTGTAAGTGGTACTAAAGTCCCCTGCAATTACCACATTCTTATCAATAAGGTTGCTTATGTTTTTGATTAATTGTTTTATATATTTGGGGGCTCCTGTATTTGGCGCATAGACATTTATAATTGTTAGCTCTCCCTGATGGATAGACCCTGTAATGATTATATAATGACTTTCTTCATCTCTTGTTACAGCTTTTAATTTGAAGTCTGGTTTGTCTGATATAAGTATGCCTACTCCAGCGTTCTTTTGACTTCCAGTAGCATGATAGATATTTCTCCATCCCCTCACTCTCAATCTGAAGGTGTCCTCAGGTCTAAAATAAGTCTCTTGTAGACAGCAAATAGATGGGTCTTGGTTTTGTATCCATTCTGATACCCTATGTCTTTTGGTTGGTGCATTTAGTCATTTACATTCAGTGTTATTATAGAAAGATATGGGTTTAGCGTCCTTGTGATGTCTGTATGTTTTATGCTTGTAGCGATGACTCTGGTACTTTGTCTCACAGAATCCCCTTTAGGATCTCTTGTAGGGCTGGTTTAGTGGTGACGAATTGCTTCACTTTTTGTTTGTTTGGGAAGACCTTTATCTCTCTTTCTATTCTAAATGACAGACTTGCTGGGTAAAGGATTCTCGGCTGCATATTTTTTTTGTGTTCATCACATTGAAGATCTCCTGCCATTCCTTTCTGGCCTGCCAAGTTTCAGAAGAGAGATCAGTTACGAGTCTTATAGGTCTCCCTTTATATGTTAGGGCAGTTTATCCCTTGCTGCTTTCAGAATTTTCTCTTTATCCTTCTATTTTGCCAGTTTCAGTATTATATGTCATGCAGAAGATCGATTCAAGTTATATCTGAAGGGAGTTCTCTGTGCCTCTTGGATTTCAATGCCTTTTTCCTTCCCCAGTTCAGGGAAGTTCATAGCTATTATTTCTTCACGTACACCTTCAGCACCTTTCCCTATCTCTTCCTCCTCTGGAATACGAATCATGCGTAGATTATTTCTCTTTAGTGCATCACTTAGTTCTCTAATTTTCCCCTCATTCTCCTGGATTTTTTTATCTCTCTTTTTCTCAGCTTCCTCTTTTTCCATAACTTTATCTTCTAGTTCACCTATTCTCTCCTCTGCCTCTTCAATCGGAGCCGTGGTGGTTTCCATTTTGTTATGCATTTCGTTTAAAGCGTTTTTCAGCTCCTCGTAACTGTTCCTTAGTCCCTTGATCTCTGTAGCAAGAGATTCTCTGCTGTCCTCTATACTGTTTTCAAGCCCAGCGATTAATTTTATGACTATTATTCTAAATTCACTTTCTGTTATATTGTTTAAATCCTTTTTGATATGTTCGTTAGCTGTTGTAATTTCCTGGAGATTCTTTTGAGGGAAATTCTTCCGTTTGGTCATTTTGGATAGTCCCTGGAGTGATGCGGACCTGCAGGGCACTTCCCCTGTGCTGACTTGAATAACTGAAGTAGATGGGTGGGGCCACAGTCAGACCGGATGTCTGCCCCCAGCCCACTGCTGGGGCCACAGTCAGACTGGTGTATACCTTATCATCCCCTCTGCCAGGGGCAGGACTCACCATGGATTGGTGTGGCCTCTGTCTGGGACACTTGCACACTGCCAGTCTTGCGGTACTGCTTCGATGGGATCTGGCGTATTAGGCAGGGTGGATCCGCAAGGTGCACAGGGGTGGGAGGGGCAGGCTCCGCTCACTTTGCCTTCAGTGGTCCGCTTCAGGAAGGGCCCTATGGCACCAGGAGGGAGGCAGACCCGTCAGAGGGATGGATCCACAGAAGCACAGCATTGGGTGTTTGTGCAGTGCAAGCAAGTTCCATGATGGGAACTGGTTCCCTTTGGGATTTTGGCTGGGGGATGGGCGAGAGAGACAGTGCTTCCAAGTGCCTTTGTTCCCCATCAAGCTGAGCTCTGTCCTCCCAGGCTCAACAACTCTCCTTCCCGCTCTCTGAACACAGCTGTTGACTTATAACATTCCAGATGTTAAGTCCCACTGGCTGTCAGAACACACTCCTTCTGTCCCCTCCACTTTTGCAAGCCAGACTCAGGGGCTCTGCCTTGCTGGGTGGGCTGGTTGCCCTTCCACCGCCCTGGCTCCCTTCCACCAGTCCATGTAGCGTGCACCACCTCTCTGCCCTTCCTACTCTCTTCCATGCGCCTCTCATCTATGCTTGGCTCCAGAACGTCCATTCTGCTAGTCTTCTGGTGGTTATCAGGGTAAATCAGGCAGATGTGGGTGGAATCTAAGTGATCAGCAGGACGCAGTGAGCCCAGCGTCCTCCTACGCCACCATCTTCTCTGAGAACAACCCACTTTTTAATATTTTTGGAGGACATAGAGGGTAGATGGCGGCGTAGGAGGACGCTGGGCTCACCACGCGTCCTGCTGATCACTTAGATTCCACCTACACCTGCCTAAATAACCCAGAAAACCGCCAGAAGATTAGCAGAACAGAGTCGCCGGAGCCAAGCGCAGACAAGAGGCCCACAGAAGAGGGTAGGAAGGGCAGCGAGGCGGTGCGCGCTCCAAGGACTGGCGGGAGGGGGCCGGGGTGGAGGGGCGGCTCGCTGGCCAAGCAGAGCCCCCGAGTCTGGCTTGCAAAAAGCGGAGGGGCCTGACGTACTGTGTTCCGACAGCAAGCGCGACATAGCGTCTGGGAGGTCATAAGTTAACAGCTCTGCTCAGAAAGCGGGAAGGCTGGAGGACAAAGGGAAGGAGAGCTGCTGAGCCCCCGGACGACAGAGCTCAGTTTGGTGGGGAACAAAGGCGCTCACCAGCGCCATCTCCCCCGCCCATCCCCCAGCAAAAATCCCAAAGAGAACCAGTTCCTGCCAGGGAACTTGCTCGCTCCACGCAAACACCCAACTCTGAGCTTCTGCGGAGCCAAACCCCCGGCAGCGGATCTGACTCCCTCCTGCTGCCACAGGGCCCCTCCTGAAGTGGATCACCTAAGGAGAAGCAAGCTAAGCCTGCCCCTCCTGCCCCTGTGCACCTTGCCTACCCACCCCAGCTAAGACGCCAGATCCCCAGCATCACAAGCCTGGCAGAGTGCAAGTAGCCCAGACAGGCCACCCCACCCCACAGTGAATCCCGCCCCTAGGAGAGGGGAAGAGAAGGCACGCACCAGTCTGACTGTGGCCCCAGCGGTGGGCTGGGGGCAGACATCAGGTCTGACTGCGGCTCCGCCCACCAACTCCAGTTATACACCACAGCACAGGGGAAGTGCCCTGCAGGTCCTCACCATGCCAGGGACTATCCAAAATGACCAAGCAGAAGAATTCCCCTCAGAAGAATCTCCAGGAAATAACAACAGCTAATGAGCTGATCAAAAAGGATTTAAATAATATAACAGAAAGTGAATTTAGAATAATAGTCATAAAATTAATCGCTGGGCTTGAAAACAGTATAGAGGACAGCAGAGAATCTCTTGCTACAGAGATCAAGGGACTAAGGAACAGTCACGAGGAACTGAAAAACGCTTTAAACGAAATGCATAACAAAATGGAAACCACCACGGCTCGGATTGAAGAGGCAGAGGAGAGAATAGGTGAACTAGAAGATAAAGTTATGGAAAAAGAGGAAGCTGAGAAAAAGAGAGATAAAAAAATCCAGGAGTATGAGGGGAAAATTAGAGAACTAAGTGATACACTAAAAGGAAATAATATACGCATCATTGGTATCCCAGAGGAGGAAGAGAGAGGGAAAGGTGCTGAAGGGGTACGTGAAGAAATAATAGCTGAGAACTTCCCTGAACTGGGGAAGGAAAAAGGCATTGAAATCCAAGAGGCACAGAAAACTCCCTTCAGACGTAACTTGAATCGATCTTCTGCATGACATATCATACTGAAACTGGCAAAATACAAGGATAAAGAGAAAATTCTGAAAGCAGCAAGGGGTAAACGTGCCCTCACATATAAAGGGAGACCTATAAGACTCGTGACTGATCTCTCTTTTGAAACTTGGCAGGCCAGAAAGAGTTGGCACGAGATTTTCAGTTTGCTAGACAGAAAAAATATGCAGCCGAGAATCCTTTATCCAGCAAGCCTGTCATTTAGAATAGAAGGAGAGATAAAGGTCTTCCCAAACAAACAAAAACTGAAGGAATTTGTCACCACTAAACCAGCCATCCAAGAGATCCTAAGGGGGACCCTGTGAGAAAAAGTACCAGAGACATCACTACAAGCATAAAACATACAGACATCACAATGACTCTAAACCCATATCTTTCTATAATAACACTGAATGTAAATGGATTAAATGCACCAACCAAAAGACAGAGGGTATCAGAATGGATAAAAAAACAAGACCCATCTATTTGCTGTCTACAAGAGACTCATCTTAGACCTGAGGACACCTTTAGATTGAGAGTGAAGGGATGGAGAACTATTTATCATGCTACTGGAAGCCAAAAGAAAGCTGGAGTAGCCATACTTATATCAGACAAACTAGACTTTAAATTAAAGGCTGTAACAAGAGATGAAGAAGGACATTATATAATAGTGACAGGGTCTATCCATCAGGAAGAGCTAACAATTATAAATGTCTATGCGCCGAATACCGGAGCGCCCAAATATAGAAAACAATTACTCATAAACATAAGCAACCTTATTGAGAAGAATGTGGTAATTGCAGGGGACTTTAACACCCCACTTACAGAAATGGATAGATCATCTAGACACACGGTCAATAAAGAAACAAGGGCCCTGAATGAGACATTGGATCAGATGGACTTGACAGATATATTTAGAACTCTGCATCCCAAAGCAACAGAATATACTTGCTTCTCGAGTGCACATGGAACATTCTCCAAGATAGATCATATACTGGGTCACAAAACAGCCCTTCATAAGTTTACAAGAATTGAAATCATACCATGCATACTTTCAGACCACAATGCTATGAAGCTTGAAACCAACCCAGAAAAAAGTCTGGAAAACCCCCAAAAGCATGGAGGTTAAAGAACACCCTACTAACGAATGAGTGGGTCAACCAGGCAATTCGAGAAGAAATTAAAAAATATATGGAAACAAACGAAAATGAAAATACAACAATCCAAACGCTTTGGGACGCAGAGAAGGCAGTCCTGAGAGGAAAATACATTGCAATCCAGGCCTATCTCAAGAAACAAGAAAAATCCCAAATACAAAATCTAACAGCACACCTAAAGGAAATAGAAGCAGAACAGCAAAGGCAGCCTAAACCCAGCAGAAGAAGAGAAATAATAAAGATCAGAGCAGAAATAAACAATATAGAATCTAAAAAAACTGTAGAGCAGATCAATGAAACCAAGAGTTGGTTTTTAGAAAAAATAAACAAAATTGATAAACCTCTAGCCAGGCTTCTCAAAAAGAAAAGGGAGATGACCCAAATAGATAAAATCATGAATGAAAATGGAATTATTACAACCAATCCCTCAGAGATACAAACAATTATCAGGGAATACTATGAAAAATTATATGCCAACAAATTGGACAACCTGGAAGAAATGGACAAATTCCTGAACACCCACACTCTTCCAAAACTCAATCAGGAGGAAATAGAAAGCTTGAACAGACCCATAACCAGCGAAGAAATTGAATCGGTTATCAAAAATCTCCCAACAAATAAGAGTCCAGGACCAGATGGCTTCCCAGGGGAGTTCTACCAGACGTTTAAAGCAGAGCTAATACCTATCCTTCTCAAGCTATTCCAAGAAATAGAAAGGGAAGGAAAACTTCCAGACTCATTCTATGAAGCCAGTATTACTTTGATTCCTAAACCAGACAGAGACCTAGTAAGAAAGGAGAACTATAGGCCAATATCCCTGATGAATATGGATGCAAAAATTCTCAGTAAGATACTAGCAAATCGAATTCAACGGCATATAAAGAGAATTATTCACCATGATCAAGTGGGATTCATTCCTGGGATGCAGGGCTGGTTCAACATTCGCAAATCAATCAACGTGATACATCACATTAACAAAAAAAAAAAAAAGAGAAAAACCATATGATCCTGTCAATCGATGCAGAAAAGGCCTTTGACAAAATTCAGCACCCTTTCTTAATAAAAACCCTTGAGAAAGTCGGGATAGAAGGAACATACTTAAAGATCATAAAAGCCATTTATGAAAAGCCCACAGCTAACATCATCCTCAACGGGGAAAAACTGAGAGCTTTTTCCCTGAGATCAGGAACACGACAGGGATGCCCACTCTCACCGCTGTTGTTTAACATAGTGCTGGAAGTTCTAGCATCAGCAATCAGACAACAAAAGGAAATCAAAGGCATCAAAATTGGCAAAGATGAAGTCAAGCTTTCGCTTTTTGCAGATGACATGATATTATACATGGAAAATCCGACAGACTCCACCAAAAGTCTGCTAGAACTGATACATGAATTCAGCAAAGTTGCAGGATACAAAATCAATGTACAGAAATCAGTTGCATTCTTATACACTAACAATGAAGCAACAGAAAGACAAATAAGGAAACTGATCCCATTCACAATTGCACCAAGAAGCATAAAATACCTAGGAATCACTCTAACCAAAGATGTAAAGGATCTGTATGCTGAAAACTATAGAAAGCTTATGAAGGTAATTGAAGAAGATTTAAAGAAATGGAAAGACATTCCCTGCTCATGGATTGGAAGAATAAATATTGTCAAAATGTCAATACTACCCAAAGCTATCTACACATTCAATGCAATCCCAATCAAAATTATACCAGCATTCTTCTCGAAACTAGAACAAGCAATCCTAAAATTCATATGGAGCCACAAAAGGCCCCAAATAGCCAAAGGAATTTTGAAGAAGAAGACCAAAGCAGGAGGCATCACAATCCCAGACTTTAGCCTCTACTACAAAGCTGTCATCATCAAGACAGCACGGTATTGGCACAAAAACAGACACATAGACCAATGGAATAGAATAGAAACCTCAGAACTAGACCCACAAACGTATGGCCAACTCATCTTTGACAAAGCAGGAAAGAACATCCAATGGAAAAAAGACAGTCTCTTTAACAAATGGTGCTGGGAGAACTGGACGGCAACATGCAGAAGGTTGAAACTAGACCACTTTCTCACACCATTCACAAAAAGAAACTCAAAATGGATAAAGGACCTGAATGTGAGACAGGAAACCATCAAAACCTTACAGGAGAAAGCAGGAAAAGACCTCTCTGACCTCAGCCGTAGCAATCTCTTACTCGACACATCCCCAAAGGCAAGGGAATTAAAAGCAAAAGTGAATTA
>NW_024412427.1:36613795-36628045 GCF_014898765.1 Herpailurus yagouaroundi
ATAGCAGCACTCTCAACAATAGCCAAATTATGGAAAGAGCCTAAATGTCCATCAACTGATGAATGGATAAAGAAATTGTGGTTTATATACACAATGGAATACTACGTGGCAATGAGAAAGAATGAAATATGGCCTTTTGTAGCAACGTGGATGGAACTGGAGAGTGTGATGGTAAGTGAAATAAGCCATACAGAGAAAGACAGATACCATATGGTTTCACTCTTATGTGGATCCTGAGAAACGTAACAGGAACCCATGGGGGAGGGGAAGGAAAAAAAAAAAAAAGAGGTTAGAGTGGGAGAGAGCCAAAGCATAAGAGACTGTTGAGAACTGAGAGCAAACTGAGGGTTGATGGTGGGTGGGAGGGAGGAGAGGGTGGGTGATGGGTATTGAGGAGGGCACCTTTTGGGATGAGCACTGTGTGTTGTATGGAAACCAATTTGACAATAAATTTCATATAAAAAAATAATATGCATGACATATATTTTGGTTAATTATGTGCAGTGAAGACCCAATGCTTTTATTCCAAAGTAATTTCTTGAATACTCTTTCACTTCCTATTAACGTGTAAGGTTAATAGGATCGTCTATCAGAACTCTATTGGATCCTCATATACACTGTGCCTCCTTAGACCTCCCCAAGTCTCCACCCTGCCCAAACATGCTGACATTATTCATTAACTTAAAATGCTCTTAATTCACAGGGCATTTACCATGCCTTTTTCTTTTTATTTTCTCTCTTTTTTTTTAATCTTTTTTCTTCATACAGTTCTATGCATTCACTGGTTAGTGATTTCCTGGGTACATGGTTATTTGTTTCTTTGTTAATGGAGGGTTCTCTTTTAGAATATAACTTCTAAGAGAAAGGTATAGTTTCATTTTAATATGTAACAATTTTACTGATAGTCTCTTGGTAAATTAGAACTTTTCAGTTGATTTTCTTGGGGTTTCCAGGTATGTTTTACCATCTGTAAATGTTCTTTCCACCATAAAATAAAAATAAAAAAGAGCATTTTTATCTTAAAAAATATATTTTTTGAGAGAGAGCGAGAGAAAGACCGACAGAGTGTGAGTGGGGGAGGGGCAGAGGGAGAGGGAGATAGAGAATCTGAAGCAGGCCCAGGATCTGAGCTGTCAGCATGGAGCCTGACACTGGGCTCAAGCCCACAAACCATGAGATCATGACCTGAGCCTAAATCAAGAGTTGGTTGCTCAACCAACTGAGCCACCCAGGTGCCCCTATTATCTGTTCATACCAAATCTATTTAAAATCAACATGGCCATGAGGGTGTCTCAGATGGTTAAATGTCCGACTTCAGCTTAGTTCATGAGCCACTCAGGCACCCTTTATGTTATTTTTTAAGTGCAAGAGGGTAATTTATATTGCCTTGTTTACAATATATACTGTATAGATCCTAAGGGGATCATTTCAATATTTTTACTTTTGTGCAAAATCTGATAGGTCATTTTTTTTTTCTCCAAGATTTTATTTAAATTCAAATTAGTTAACATACAGTGTAATGTTGGTTTCAGGAGTTGAATTTAGTGCTTCAATACTTACATATAAACCCCCGTGTTCATTACAAGAAGTGCCCTCCTTAATGCCCATCATCCAGTTAGCCCATTCCCCACCCATCTCCCCTCCAACAACCCTCAGCTTGTTCTCTATAGTTAAAAGTCTCTTATGATTTGCCTCCCTCTCTGTTTTTATCTTATTTTATTTTTCTTTCCCTTTCCCTATGTTCATCTGTTTTGTTTCTTAAATTCCACATATGAGTGAATTCATTTGGTATTTTTCTTTCCTTGACTGATGTATTTTGCTTAGCATTTTAGATGACTTTTTAGGCTCCCTTCCAGCTCTGATTATCCAAGTAATCCATTAAAACCTGCCTGTCAGCCTTCCCAAAGTGAGCAACATGAAATCTGCCACCCAGGAAGTCTTACCTCTTCCACCAGGAGGTGCTCTGGAAAGCCTCCTCCTGTTAACCAGCCCACTCCTCTCTTCAGACCTGGGACTGCCATTGGATAGCCAGGTGGCATCTTGGTGGCAAACCAGGCCTAAAAAGGCTTTATTCTACAGTACTCGCGAGGTGGAGGCTTCCATTACCAAACATTGGATACTCAGCGACCTGACCCCCTAAACCACTCAAACACATTCCAGAAAATTCCTGGCCCTAAAGGACTTCCCTTGCCTTTGCCCAAAGCTGGTCTGGCCCCTTGTGTCAGGATAGTGTTCCCGCCACAATGGTTCATCCTCTAGAAAATAAAAAGAGAATTAAGCCATGAAAACAAATGAGGCTCTGTCCTCTTTGGAACCCCTTGTCCAGCTACAAACTTACACAAAGGTTGGCCCACAAAACTGTCATGTCTGCCACAGTGTCCAAGTGGGAGACTTGGGTCAACCACCGGCATGCTGATGAACTTTCCTCATCCTAGGGGGCAGGCCAAGTGGTGGGGACCTCATAGGCAGGTGAATAAAGATGAGTGGTCAGAGAGGGATGATCCAACATCAAACACAGATTATGGCATTGGATGCTGATTAGGGTAATCAATTATAGCTGAAATCATTAGATGGCTATGAATGGAAGGTACCTGGGAGAATGTCCCAGAATGTTGCATAACAGGTATCATACAACTTAATGGTGGAAAACAGCAATAATCATTATCTTTCATGATTTCTGTGGGTCAGGAATTTACTGGGTGATTCTGGTTCAGGGTCTCTCAAGAGGCTACAGTCAGACATCTGCCTGGGCTGCCATCATCTGAAGCTTGGCTTGGGAAGCTCCTACTAGTCCCCTCACATAGCTATTGAGGTAGTGCTGGCTTTAGGGGAAGCGTTAGCACCTCTCTCCATGGGCCCTTCCAATGGCCTACTTGAGCAGGGTGGCTGGCTTCCCTCAGCATGAGCCGTCGAGGAGAGCAAGATGGAAACTGCAATGATTTCTCAGCCATGGAGGCTGGAGGTCCACCTTGATTCGGTGTGGGTGCATGAAAGTGTGGCTCCCAGGAGGCAAGAATCACTGACAATCATCTTGGAAGTTGGCTAACACAGAGACACAACAATCTATGAAAACAGGAAATGATGAGCAGTCCGTGTCAAGTCCATGACACTGTAAACATTGGTAGAGGATGTGAAGGATGAAGAATGAACAAGAAGAGAAAAAATTACAAGCAAACCTTCTTGTACTTCCATTGGACAGTGGTACCCAGAACTGTTTTTCTTTTCTTACATTTCTTGTTATTTTAAGTGGTTTAAAAATGCTATCAATAGTGCATACATATATCACCATTATAAGAATGTCTAACAATGCATGTGATGAGATGTCCCCTCTTTTTTTTAATATGAAATTTATTGTCAAGTGGTTTCCATACAACACCCAGTGCTCATCCCAACAGGTGCCCTCCTCAATGCCCATAACCCACTTTCCCCTTTCTCCCACCCCCCATCAACCTTCAGTTTATTCTCAGTGTTTAAGAGTCTCTTATGGTTTGGCTCCCTCCTTCTCTAACTTTTTCTTTTCTTCCCCTCCCCCATGGTCTCTGTTAAGTTTCTCAGGATGCACATAAGAGTGAAAGCATATGGTGTCTGTCTTTCTCTGTATGACTTGTTTCACTTAGCATAACACTCTCCAGTTCCATCCACATTGCTACAAAAGGAGAAGCCACATCTTGACTACATTACCTTGAATGACAGGCCCATCCCAGAGGCAATCACTGTTATCTCATTGATCTAATATCCCAGAATTTTCCTTTACAGTTTTCTATGTATTACATATCATGTGTATGTGTAGGTATGAAATGGATTTAATTTAATGAGAAAGGTAATTTCATTTTGTGGGTTTTTTCATAAACTCTGTCATACAGTGTATTACTGCTCTTCAAACCGCTTTTTCATTTATCAACATATCTTGGATATTATTCATGTTTATGTATATAATAAATCTACCTCATTCTTTTAACTGCTGCATGGCATCCCATACTATGGATGTACCATGGTTGTAACTATTTGCCTAATGAAGGGGATTTAGGTTATTTGTACTTTTCCTATTACTAACAATGATAAACTTTGTACAACATTTACTTCTATATAGTTTATCATTTCTGAGTATATTTATATATTATCTTCTGTTGTCAATTCTTAATTTTATTGTGTTGTGTTGTGATCAGTGTGACCTATAACATGATTTCTATTTTTTTCTTTTGTTAACAATTTTTGAAAAACACACATTCTTTAAACGTCTATTTATTGTTGAGAGAGAGAGAGAGCATGAGTGGGTGAGGGGCAGAGAGAGAGAGAGAGACATAGAGTCCAAAGCAGGTCCCAGGCTCTGAGCTGTCAGCACAGAGCCTGATATGGGGCTCGAACTCATGAACAGCCAGTTCATGACCTAAGCTGAAGTTGTATGCTTAACCAACTGAGCTACCCAAGTGCCCTGACAATTTCTTTATAGCTTACACATACTCAATTTCTATGACCATGCTATGTATGGTTGAAAATAATATAGATTCTCTCATGGGTCGGTAGACCTATTATCTATCACATGAAGTTTATTGTCTGTAGTATTCAAATGCTCTGCTTATTTTTATCTTCATGATCTCTGTCAATTTTGAGAAATGTCCATTAAAATTCCCACTCATAATGGTGAAGTTACAAACTGATGGTTACCAGAAGGGAGATGTGTGAAATAGGTGATGGGTATTAAGGATGCATTTGTCATGATTGGCACTGGATGTTGTATGGAAATGTTGAATTACTATATTGAACACTTAAAATGTATATAACACTATATGTTGAATAAGTGGATTTAAAAAAAAACTTAAAACCCAATAAATAAATTTCTCTTTGTATTTCCATCAGTTTTTTAGATCTAAGTCACTCAAAGGGGGCCTGGGTGGCTCAGTTGGTTAGGCATTTGACTCTTTTTATTTAAAAAAAAATTTTTTTTTAGTTAACATACAGTGCAATATTGGTTTCAGGAGTAGAATTCAGTGATTCATCACTTACATACAACACCCCGCGCTCATCACAAGTGTCCTCCTTTGTACCCATCACCCATCTAACCCATATCCCCCACTCATCTCCCTCTGTCAACCCACAGTTTGTTCTCTATCATTAAGAGTCTCTTGTGGTTTGTTTCCCTCTCTTCTCTTTCCCCCTCCTTCCCATATGTTTATCTGTTTTGTTTCTTAAATTCCACATATGAGTGAAGTCATATGGTATTTGTCTTTCCCTGATTGGCTTATTTCACTTAGCCTAATACATTCTAGCTCCATTCACGTCATTGCAAATGGCAAGATTTCATTCTTTTTGATGTCTGAGTAATATTCCCTTGTATGTATGTATGTATATATATATATATATATATATATATCAAGGGAATATTACATATATACATATATATATTATATATTCATATATATGTGTGTATATTATACACATATACATCCACACATACCACATCTTTATCCATTCATCAGTTGATAGATATTTGGGCTTTCTCCATAGTTTGGCTATTGATGATAATGCTGCTATAAACATTAGGATGCATGTATCCCTTCGAATCTGTATTTTGTATCCTTCGGGTAAATATCTATTAGCATAATTGCTGAATTCTAAGGTGCTTCTATTTTTAATTTTCTGAGGAACCCTCATACTATTCTACAGAGTAGCCGCACCAGTTTGCATTCCCACCAGCAGTGCAAGAGGGCTCCCCTTTCTACACATCATTGACAACACCTGTTGATTCTTGCCTTGTTAATTTTAGCCATTCTGACAGGTGTGAGATGGTATCTCATTGTGGTTGTGATTTGCATTTCCCTGAGGATGAGTGATGTCGAGCATCTTTTCATGTGTCTGTTAGCCATCTGGGTGCCTTCTTTGGAAAATTGTCTATTTGTGTATTCTGCCCCTTTCATTTTAAAACAATTTTTTTAATGTTTATTTATTTTGAGGGAGAGAGAGACAGGGTGAAAGCAAGTGAGGGGCAGAGAGAGAGGGAGACACAGAATCTGAAGCAGGCTCCAGGCTCCAAGCTGTCAGCACAGAGCCCAATGCAGGGCTCGAACTCACGAACTCTAAGTTCATGACCTGAGCTGAAGTCAGATGCTTAACCTATTGAGCCACCCAGGTGCCTCTCTTTGGCCCCTTTCTTAACTGCATTATTTCTTCTTTTGGTATTGAGTTTGATTGCATTCTTTATAGATTTTGGATACTAACCCTTTATCAGATATATCATTTGCAAATATCTTCTCCCATTCCATAGGCTGCTTTTAGTTTTGCTGATAGTTTCCTTTGCTGTGCAAAAGATTTTAATCTTGATGAAGACTCAATAGTTCATGTTTGCTTTTGTTTCCCTTGCCTTCAGCAACATATCTAATAAGAAGTTGCTTTGGCCAAGGTCAAAGAGGTTGCTGCCTGTGTTCTCCTCTAGGAGTTTGCTGGTTTCTTGTCTCATATTTAGGTTTTTCATCCATTTTGAATTTATTTTTGTGTATGGTGTAGCGAAGTGGTCCAGTTTCACTCCTTTGCATGTGGCCATGCAGTTTCTCCAACAACATTTGTTAAAAAGACTGTCTTTTTTCCACTGGATATTCTTTCCTGCTTTGTTGAAGATGAGTTGACCATATATATGGATTTGATTCTGGGTTTTCTATTCTGTTCCATTGACCTATGTGTCTGTTTTGGTGCTAGTACCATACTGTCTTGATGACCACAGCTTTGTAATATAGCCTGAAATCCAGAATTGTGGTGCTTCCAGCTTTGTTTTTCTTTTTCAGGATTGGCTATTCATGGTCTTTTGTGATTCCACACAAATTTTAGGATTGTTTTTTCTAGCTCTGCAGAAAATGCTGGTGGTTATTTTATAGGGATTGCATAAAATGTGTGGATTGCTTTGAGTAGTATAGACATGTTAACAATGTTTGTTCTCTCAATCCATGAGCATGGAATTCTTTTCCATTTCTTTGTGTCCTCTTCAGTTTACTTCATAGGTGTTCTGTAGTTTTCAGAGTATAGATATTTTACTTCTTTAGTTAGATTTATTCCTGGTATCTTATTGTTTTTGGTGTAGTTGCAAATAGGATCTATTCCTTGATTTCTTTACTGCTGCTTCATTATTGGTGTAATAAATTCAACAGATTTCTATATGTTGATTTTGAATCCTGTGCCTTTGCTGAATTCATGTATTAGCTCTAGCAATTTTTTCATGGAATCTTTCGGTTTTTCTATGTAGAGTATCATGTCATCTGCAAATAGTGAAAGTTTGACTTTCTCCTTGATGATTTATGTCTTTTATTTCTTTTTGTTTTCTGATTTCATATGCTAAGACTTCTAGTACTATGTTAAATAGTAATGGTGAGAGTGGACATCTTTGTCTTGATTCTTCTGACTGTAGGGGAAAGACTTTCAGTTTTTCCCCATTGAGGACGATATTAGCTGCAGGTCTTTTGTATATGGCCTTTATGATGTTGAGGTATGTACCATCAATCCCTACTTTGTTGAGAGATTTTTTATCAGAAATTGATGCCATATTTGGTCAAATGCTTTTTCTGCATCTATTGACAGGATCATATAGTTCTTATCTTTTATTTTATTAATGTGGTATATCACATTGATTGATTTGCAAATATTGAACCAGCCCTGCAGCCCAGGAATAAATTCCACTGGAACATGGTGAATAACTCTATTAATGTCCCATGAATTCAATTTTATAGTATTTTATTAGAATTTTTGCATCCAGTTCTTCAGGGATATTGGCTTGTGATAATGTTTTTTAGCAGGGTATTTGCCTGATTTTGGAATCAAGGTAATGCTGGATTTGGAGAATGAGTTTGGGAGTTTTCTTTCCATTTCTATTTTCTGGAACATTTTGAGAAGAATATGCATTAACTCTTCTTTAAATGTCTGGTAGAATTCCCCTGGGAAGCCATCTGGTCCAGGACTCCTTTTTGTTGGGAGATTTTTGATAACTGATTCAATTTCTTTGCTCATTTTGCATCTGTTCAAATTTTCTATTTCTTCCTGATTCAGTTTTGGTACCTTGTGAGTTTCTAGGAATTTGTCCATTTCTTCCAGATTGTCCAATTTGTTGGCATATAATTTTTCATACTATTGTATTATAATTGTTTGTATTTCAGTGGTGTTGATTGTGATCTTTCATCTTTCATTCATGACTTTATCTATTTGGGTACTTTATCTTTTCTTTTTGATAAGTCTGGCTAGGGAGTTATCAATCTTGTTAATTCTTTTAAGGAACCAGCTCTTAGTTTCATTGATTTGTTCTACTGGGTTTTTTGATTTCTATATCATTTTTTTCTGCTCTAATTTTTCTGCTCTATTTCCCTTCTTCTGCTGGCTTTAGGCTTTATTTGCTGTTCCTTTTCTAGCTTTTTTAGGTGTAAGGCTAAGTTATTATTGGGGACCTTCCTGCTTCTTGAGATAGGCCAGAATTGCAATGCATTTTCCTGCTAGGATTGCCTTTGTGGCATCCCAAAGGGTTTGGACTGTCATATTTTCATTTTCATTGGCTTCCATGTATTTTTTTATTTCTTCTTTAATTTACTGGTTAATTCATTAGTAGAATATTCTTTAACCTCCATGTATTTGAGGGCTTTCAATTTTTTTTCTTGTGGTTGACTTCAAGTTTCATAGTGTTGTGGTCTGAAAATACATGGCATGATCTCAATCTGCTTGGACTTGTTGAGAGATGATTTGTGACCCAGTACGTGATCTTATTCTGGATAATGTTCCATGTGCACTTGAAAAGAATGTGTATTCTGCTATTTTCAGATAAAATGTTCTGAATATATCTGTTAAGTCCATACAGTTCAATGTGTCATTCAAAGTCAGTTTCCTTATTTATTTTCTGCTTAGATTATCTGCCCATTGCTATAACTGGGGTGTTAAAATCCCATTCTATTATTGTATTACAATTAATGAATTTATTTATGTTTGTTATTAATTGATTTATATATTTGACTGTTCAAGACAGGGGTATAAATATTTACAACTGTTAGATATTTTCTATGGATAGACCCCTTAATTATGATATAATGCCCTTCTTAATCTCTTGTTACAGTCTTTTGTTAAAAATCTAGTTTGTCTGATAGGGTATCGGAATGAATAAAAAAAAAAGACCCATCTATTTTCTGTCTACAGGAGACTCATTTTAGACCTGAGGACACCTTCATATTGAAAGTGAGGGAATGGAGAACTATCTATCATGCCACTGGAAGTCAAAAGAAAGCTAGAGTAGCCACACTTCTACGAGACAAACTAGACTTTAAATTAAAGGCTGTAACAAGGGATGAAGAAAGGCATTATTTAATAATTACAGTATCTATCCATCAGGAAGAGCTAACAATGTCTATGTGCCAAATTCAGGAGCACCCAAATATATGAAACAATTAATCACAAACATAAACGATCTTATTGATAAGAATGTGGTAATTGCGGGGGACTTTAATACTCCACTTACAACGATGGAAAGATCACCTAGACAGAGAATCAGTAAAGAAAAAATGACCCTGAATGATTCATTGGACAGGATGGACTTGACAGGTATATTTAGAACTCTGCATCCCAAAGCAACAGAATATACTTTCTTCTCGAGTGCACATGGAACCTTCTCCAAGATAGATCACATACTGGGTCACAAAACAACCCTTAATAAGTATAAAAGAATTGAGATCATATCATGCTCACTTTCAGATCACAAAGCTATGAAACTTGTAATCAACCACAGGAAAAAGCCTGGAAAACCTCCAAAAACATGAAGGTTAAAGAACATCCTACTAAAGAATGAATGGGTCAACCAGGCAATTAGAGAAGAAATTTAAAAAATATATAGAAACAAATGAAAATGATAATACAACAATCCACATGTTTTGGGATGCAGCAAAGGCAATCCTGAGAGGAAAATACATTTTAATCCAGGCCTATCTCAAGAAACAAGAAAAATCCCAAATACAAAATCCAACAGCACACCTAAAGGAACTAGAAAGACACCCCAAGCCCAGCAGAAGAAGTGAAATAATAAAGATCAGAGCAGAAATAAACAATATAGAATCCAAAAAGAACAGTAGAACAGATCAAAGAAACCAAGAGTTGGTTTTTTGAAAAAAATAAACAAAATTGAGAAACCTGTAGCCAGGCTTCTCAAAAAGAAAAGAGAGAGGACCCAAAAGATAAAATCATGAATGAAAAAGGAATTATTACAACCAATCCCTCAGATATACAAGCAATTATCAGAGAATACTATGAAAAATCATACGCCAACAAACTGGAAAACCTGGGAGGAATGGACAAATTCCTAAACACCCACACACTACCAAAACTCAAACAAGAAGAAATGGAAAGTTTGAACAGACCCATAACTAGGGAAGAAATTGAATCAGTCATCAAAAATCTCCCAACAGGGGCGCCTGGGTGGCTCGGTCGGTTGAGCATCTGACTTCGGCTCAGGTCATGATCTCGCAGTTCATGAGTTTGATCCCCGTGTCAGGCTCTGTGGTGACAGCTCGGAGCCTGGAGCCTGCTTTGGATTCTGTGTGTCTCTCTCTCTCTGCCCCTCCCCCATTCATGTTCTGTCTCTCTCTGTCTCAAAAATAAACATTTAAAAAACTTTTTTTTAAATCTCCCAACAAATAGGAGTCTGGGACCAGATGGCTTCCCTGGGGAATTCTACCAGACATTTCAAGCAGAGTTACTACCTATCCTTCTCAAGCAGTTCCAAAAAATAGAAAGGGAAGGAAAACTTCCAGACTCAGTCTATGAAGCCAGCATTATTTTGATTCCCAAACCAGACAGAGACCCAGCAAAAAAAGAGAGAACTACACGCCAATATCCCTGATGAATATGGACACAAAAATCTCAACAAGATACTAGTAAATCGAATTCAACAGCATATAAAAAGAATTATTCACCATGATCAAGTGGGATTCATTCCTGGGCTGCAAGACTGGTTCAATATTCTCAAATCAATCAATCTGATACATCACATTAATAAAAGAAAAGGTAAGAGGAGCCAAGATGGCAGAACAGCATGGAAGTTTTTTGTGTGTCTCACATCCATGAAATACAGGAGACCAACACTACACCATCCTGCACACCTAGAAAACTAATTTGAAGATTAACACAAAAATCTGCACAACCTGAAACAACAGAATTCAGCAGGTCCAATGGCCCAGAAAGGTGAACATGGGAAACAAGAAGCCATGGCAGGCAGGGAGGTGCTTTTGTGGGTGGAGAGAGGACAGAGATGGGGAGGGGGAGAATACAGGAAAGGTACCCCTCCCCAAAAGCAGCTGGAGAGAAAGTGGAAAATTGGAAACAGCCGCAGAGACTAAACTAAAAAGGGGGAAAGGAGAAAGGAGAGGGTATAAACTCAAGACTGTAAGCAAGGGGAGTGCAAAGTCTGCAACTCCACAGCTCGATACCTGGTGGTGCTCTGGTGGGAAGGGTAAATCGCCAGGAACAGAATAGGGTCTGGGAGATTCTCGGGCCACGTGGGGAAAATTGGTTCCACTGCTGGAAGGACATTTGGTAGAGACTGTTGAAACCACCTGGTTCCAGCAGACCCCAGAGAATGGCCACATTCACTGGTGCTGGAACAAGGTCATTAAGGGTGAAACCTGGTGCCAAATGTGTGTTGTGATTTTCCATAATCCCTGAAAAGCTGCTGCTACACTATCTCACAAACTTTTTCTGGGGCGGGCTGGCACCTGGCTGCAGTCTCAGGGCACCAGCAGCAGCAGGGTCCAGCAAGCATTCCTGGGTGCAGCCGACATTCGGCCATTGCTCATTTGGCCATTGCTCCATGAGACCCTCCTGCAGAGAGGCAGAACAGGTCAAAGCCACAGTCCAGAAGTAAGGGGCCAGGGAAAACAGCCACATCTGAGACAAACCTCGGGAGAGATACTGCCTGGGGCCTGGTCAAGGACAGTGAAAAAACGGGGAGTGGATGACAGCTGAAGACAGAGGACGGGTTCTGATCAGGGAGAACAGAGTTCTGATACTAGAGACTGGGTAGCTGGGTGACGCCATTTTCACCACTCCCACACATCTGCATATGCACCTATGAGTGCCACAACACTCCACCCCAGTAGGCTAGCAGCGCCATCTATTGGATAACAGAGCCATTACACTGAGCCCCGCCCAACTGGGCCAACCGCGCTCTTGAAGAACACAAGTCTCACCGCCTACTTAGTTTATGGACTATAAAGCACTTCATAGTCTGACTTCTAGGGGAAAACAAAGTAATTTCAGTCCTATTTCAATGTGTTAGCAGGTCCACCTATTCAATTTTCTTCCTTGTTTTTTCTCTCTATTTCATTTCTTTTTCTTGAATACAGAAAGAGAAAAAAATTCATTTTTATTTTCAATTTTTATTAAAAATATTTTTCCTTCATTTCTTTTAACATGTTTTTTACTTTTGTGTAATTTTTTTTCAAATTCTATATTACTTCCATCATTTTATTTTAGTCTACTTCAGTGTATTCACTTTTTTCAAATTTTCAAGTGATTTCCTTTTTTTCTTTTCTTTTTTCTATTTTTCGTTTTTTTCCTTTTATTGAATGCAGAAAGAGAAATACTTCATTTTTATTTTCAATTTCTATTAAAAATATTTTTCTTTAATTTTTGACTGTATTTTTTGCTTTTATGTGAATTTTTTCAAATTCTATTTTACTTCCATCATTTTATTTTAGTCAACTACAGTGTATTCACTTTTTAAAATTTTTCAAACGATTGACTTTTTTTTCTCTTTTTCATTGCGTTTCTTTTTCTTGAATACAGAAAGAGAAAAAATTCATTTTTCTTTTTAATTTTTATTAAAAATATTTTTATTTATTTTTTTCTCCTATATTCTTTACTTTTGTGTAAATTTTTCCAAATTCTATTTTACTCCCATCATCTTATTTTAGTCTACTTCAGTGTATTCATTTTTTCAAATTCTCACATAATTCCTCTTCCCCCCACTTTTTCCTCTAATCTGTCAAACCACTTTCAACACCCAGACCAAAACAAACCTAGGATCTACCATCATTTATTCGATTTTTTTGTGGGGGGGGGGGTTGAATTTTTTTATTTTAATATTTTTTTAATTTTAATTTTTTTTAATTTTGTTTAACATTTATTTATCATTGAGAGACAGAGAACATGAGCAGGGTAGGGGCAGAGAGGTGGGGAGACACAGAATCCGAAGCAGGCTCCAGGCTCCAAGCTGTCGGCACAGAGCCCAACGTGGGGCTCGAACTCGCAAACCACGAGATCATGACCCGAGCCAAAGTCGGTCGCCCAACCAACTGAGCCACCCAGGTGCCCCAATTTTAATTTTTTTAATTTTAATTTTCTACCTCATTAATTCCTTTTCTCCCATCAAAATGACAAAACGAAGGAATTCATCCCAAAACAAAGAGCAAAACACAGATACAAGCAAGATGTCTGAACCAGAATTTAGAATAACGATAATAAGAATACTAGCTGGAGTCGAAAATAGATTAGAATCCCTTTCTGCAGAGGTAAAAGAAATAAAAAATAGAATGAAATAAAAAATGCTATAACTGAGCTGCAATCATGGATGGATGCCGTGGCAGCAAGGATGGAGGAGGCAGAACAGAGAATCAACGATATAGAGGACAAACTTATAGAGAATAATGAAGCAGAAAAAAAGAGAGAGATTAAGTCAAAAGAGCACGATTTAAGAATTAGAGAAATCAGTGACTTATTAAAAAGGAACAACATCAGAATCATAGAGGTCCCAGAAAAGAAAGAGAGAGAAATAAGGGTAGAAGTGTTATGTGAGCAAATCATAGAGGAAAACTTTCCTAAACTGGGAAAAGACACAGACATAAAAATCCAGGAAGCACAGAGGACCTCCATTAGATTCAACAAAACCCCACCATAAACAAGGCATATCATAGTCGAATTCACAAATACTCAGGCAAGGAGAGAATCATGAAAGTAGCAAGGGAAAAAAAATGTCCCTAACCTACAAGGGAAGACAGATCAGGTTTGCAACAGACCTATTCACAGAAACTTGGCAGGCCAGAAAGGAGTGGCAGGATATATTCAATGTGCTGAATCAGAAAAATGTGCAGCCAAGAATTCTTTATCAAGCAAGGCTGTCATTCAAAATAGGAGAGATAAAAAGTTTCCCAGACAAACAAAAATTAAAGGAGTTTGTGACCACTAAACCAGCCCTGTAAGAAATTTTAAGGGGGACTCTCTGAGGGCAGAAAAAAAAAAAAAAAA
>NW_024412427.1:36628145-36642206 GCF_014898765.1 Herpailurus yagouaroundi
ACAAAGATTAGAAAGGACCAGAGAACACCACCAGAAACTCCAACTCTACAAGCAAGCATCATAATGGCAATAAATTCATTTCTTTCAGTATTCACTCTAAAGGTCAATGGACTCAATGCTCCAGTTAAAAGACATAGGGTAACAGAATGGGTAAGAAAACAAGATCCATCGATATGCTGTTTAGAAGAGCCCCACTTTAGACCTAAAGATACCTTCAGATTGAAAATAAGGGGTTGGAGAACCATCTATCATGCTAATGGTCAACAAAAGTAAGCCAGAGTAGCCATACTTATATCAGAAAATCTAGACTTTAAAATAAAGTCTAGTCTGTATCAAGAGATGCAGAACAGCATTATAGCATAATCAAAGGTTCTATCCACCAAGAAGACCTAACAGTTGTAAACATTTATGTGCCAAATGTGGAAACACCCAAATATATAAATCAGTTAATCACAAACATAAAGAAACTCATCGATAGTAATACCATAATAGTAGGAGACTTCAACACCCCACTCACAGCAATGGACAGATCATCTAATCAAAAAAATCAGCAAGGAAACACTGACTTTGAATGACACGCTGGACCAGATAAAATTAACAGATATAGTCAGAGTATTGCATCCTAAAGCAGCAGAATATACATTCTTCTCCAGTGCACATGGAACATTCTCCAGAATAGACCACATACTGGACACAAATCAGCCCTCAGCAAGTACAAAAAGATTGAGATCATACCGTGCATATTTTCAGACCACAATGCCATGAAACTCAAAATCAACCACAAGAAAAAAATTTGGAAAGGTAACAAATACTTGGAGACTGAAGAACATCCTACTAAGGAATGAATAGGCTAAGCAAGAAGTTAAAGAGGAAATTAAAAAGTATATGGAAGCCAATGAAAATGATAACACCACAACCCAAAGCTTCTGGGATGCAGCCAAGGCAGTCATAAGAAGAAAGTATATAGCAATCCAGGCCTTCCTAAAGAAGGAAGAAAGATCTCAGATACACAATCTTAACCTTACACCTTAAGGAGCTGGAAAAAGAACAGCAAATAAAGCCCAAAACCAGCATAAAACAGGAAATAATAAAGATTAGAGCAGAAATTAATGCTATCGAAACCAAAAAAAAAAAAAAAAAAAAAACAAAACAAAACAGTAGAAGAGATCAATGAAACCAGAAGCTGGTTCTTGGGAAGAATTAACAAAATTGATAAATCACTAGCGTAGTTTGATCAAAAAGAAAAAGAAAAAGACCCAATAAATAAAATCAAGAATGAAAGAGGAGAGATCATAATGAACACAGCCGAAATAAAAACAATAATAAAAGAATATTATGAGCAATTATATGCCAATAAAATGGGCAATCTGGAAGAAATGGACAAATTCATAGAAACATTTAAACTAGCAAAACGGAAACAGGAAGAAATAGAAAATTTGAACAGACCCATAACCAGTAAGGAAATCAAATTAGTAATCAAAATTCTGCCAAAAAACAAGAGTCCAGGGCCAGATGGCTTTCCAGGGGAATTCTACCAAATATTTAAGGAAGAGTTAACACCTATTTTCTTGAAGGTGTTAATAAAAATAAAAAATAAAAAATAAAAATGGAAGGAAAACTTCCAAACTCTTTCTATGAAGCCAGCATTACCTTGATTCCAAAACCAGACAAAGACCCCACTAAAAAGGAAAACTATAGACCGATTTCCCTGATGAACATGGATGCAAAAATCCTCAACAAGATATTAGCCAACCAGATCCCACAATACATTTAAAAAACTAATCACTCACACCTGAAAGTGAGACAGGAAACCATCAAAACCCTAGAGGAAAAAGCAGGGAAAAACCTCTCTGGCCTCAGCTGCAGCAATTTCTTACTTGACACATCCCCAAACGCAAGGGAATTAAAACCAAAAATGAACTACTGGGACCTTATGAAGATAAAAAGCTTCTGCACACCAAAGGAAACAACCAACAAAACTAAAAGGCAACCAATGGAATAGGAAAAGATATTTGCAAATGACATATCAGACAAAGGGCTAGAATCCAAAATCTATAAAGAGCTCACCAAACTCCACACCTGAAAAACAAATAATCCAGTCAAGAAATGGGCAGAAAACATGAATAGACACTTCTCTAAAGAAGACATCCAGATGGCCAACAAGCACATGAAAAGATGCTCAACGTCGCTCCTCATCAGGGAAATACAAATCAAAACCACACTCAGATATCACCTCACGCCAGTCAGAGTGGCTAAAATGAACAAATCAGGAGACTATAGATGCTGGAGAGGATGTGGAGAAACGAGAACCCTCTTGCACTGTTGGTGGGAATGCAAATTGGTGCAGCCACTCTGGAAAAGTGTGGAGGTTCCTCAGAAAATTAAAAATAGAACTACCCTATGACCCAGCAATAGCACTGCTAGGAATTTACCCAAGGGATACAGGAGTACTGATGCATAGGGGCACTTGCACCCCAATGTTTATAGCAGCACTCTCAACAATAGCCAAATTATGGAAAGAGCCTAAATGTCCATCAACTGATGAATGGATAAAGAAATTGTGGTTTATATACAAAATGGAGTACTATGTGGCAATGAGAAAGAATAAAATATGGCCCTTTGTAGCAACGTGGATGGAACTGGAGAGTGTGATGCTAAGTGAAATAAGCCATACAGAGAAAGACAGATACCCTATGTTTTCACTCTTATGTGGATCCTGAGAAACGTAACAGAAACCCATGGGGGAGGGGAAGGGAAAAAAAAAGAGGTTAGAGTGGGAGAGAGCCAAAGCATAAGAGACTCTTAAAAACTGAGAACCAACTGAGGGTTGATGGGGGGTGGGAGGGACGGGAGAGTGGGTTATGGGTATTGAGGAGGACACCTGTTGAGATGAGCACTGGGTGTTGTATGGAAACCAATTTGACAAATTTCATATATTGAAAAAAAAATTAATCACTCACGACCAAGTGGGATTTATACCTGGGATGCAGGGCTGGTTCAATAACCACAAAGCAATCAATGTGATTCATCGCATCAATAAAAGAAAGGACAAGAACCACATGATTCTCTCAATAGATGCAGAGAAAGCATTTAACAAAATACAACAACTTTTCTTGATAAAAACCCTCAAGAAAGTAGGGATAGAAGGAGCATACCTCAAAATCATAAAAGCCATATATGAACGACCCAACGCTAATATCATCATCAATGGAGAAAAACTGAAACCTTTCCCGCTAAGGTCAGGAACAAGACAGGGATGTCCACTCTCGCCACTGTTGTTCAACATAGTATTGGAAGTCTTAGCCTCTGCAATCAGACAACACAAAGAAATAAAAAGCATCCAAATCAGCCAGGAAGAGGTCAAACTTTCACTCTTTGCAGATGACATGATACGCTATATGGAAAACCCAAAAGATTCCACCAAAAAACTGCTAGAATTGATTCATGCATTCAGCAAAGTTGCAGGATATAAAATCAATGCACAGAAATCGATTACATTCCTATACACCAACAATGAAGTGAGAGAAAGAGAAATCAAGAGATCGAACCCATTTACAGTTGCACCAAAAACCATAAAATACCAAGGAATAAACCTAACCAAAGAGATGAAAAATCTATACACTGAAAACTATACAAACTTATGAAAGAAATTGAAGAAGACACAAAAAAAATGGAAAAGATTCCATGCTCCTAGATAGGAAGAACAAATATTGTTAAAATGTCAATATTACCCAAAAAGCAATCTACAAATTTGATGCAATCCCCATCAAAATAATACCAGCATTCTTCACAGAGCTAGAACAAATAATCCTAAAATTTTTATGGAACCAGAAAAGACCTCGAATGCCAAAGCAATCTTGAAAAAGAAAAACAAAGCAGGAGGCATCACAATCCCAGACTTCAAGCTATACTATAAAGCTGTAATCATCAAGACAGTATGGTACTGGCACAAGAACAGACACTCAGATCAATGGAACAGAATAGAGAACCCAGAAATGGACCAACTAATCTTTGACAAAGCAGGAAAGAATATCCAATGGAATAAAGACAGTCTCTTCAGCAAGTGGGGCTGGGAAAACTGGACAGCGACATGCAGAAGAATGAAACTAGACCACTTTCTTACACCATTCACAAAATAAACTCAAAATGGATAAAGGACCTGAATGTAAGACAGGAAACCATCTAAACCCTAGCGGAGAAAGCAGAAAAAAAACCTCTCTGACCTCAAACGCAGCAATTTCTTACTTGACACATCCCCAAAGGCAAAGGAATTAAAAAAGCTAAAATGAACTATTGGGACCTCATGAAGATAAAAAGCTTCTGCACTGCAAAGTAAACAATCAACAAAACTAAAAGGCAACCAACGGAATGGGAAAAGATATTTGCAAATGACATGTCAGATAAAGGGCTAATATCCAAAATCTATAAAGAACTCACCAAACTCCACACCCGAAAAACAAATAATCCAGTGAAAAAATGGGCAGAAGACATGAGTAGACACTTCTCTAAAGAAGACATCCAGGTGGCCAACAGACACATGAAAAGATGCTCAACGTCGCTCCTCCTCAGGGAAATACAAATCAAAACACACTCAGATATCACCCCACACCAGTCAGAGTGGCTAAATGAACAAAACAGGAGACTATAGATGCTGGCGAGGATTTGGAGAAACGGGAACCCTGTTGCTCTGTTGGTGGGAATGCAAACTGGTGCAGCCGCTCTGGAAAACAGTGTGGAGTTTCCTCAAAAAATTAAAACTAGATCTACCCTATAACCCAGCAATAGCACTGCTAGGAATTTACACAAGGGATACAGCAGTGCTGATGCATAGGGGCACTTGTACCCCGATGTTTATAGCAGCACTTTCAACAATAGCCAAATTATGGAATGAGCCTAAATGTCCATCAACTGATGAATGGATAAAGAAATTGTGGCTTATATACACAATGGAATACTACTTGGCAATGAGAAGGAATGAAACATGACCTTTTGTAGCAATGTGGATGGGACTGGAGAGTGCTCTGCTAAGTGAAATAAGTCATACAGAGAAAGACAGATACCATGTTTTTACCCTTATGTGGATCCTAAGAAACTTCACAGAAGACCATGGGGGAGGGGAAGAAAAAAAGTTAGAGTGAGGGAGCCAAGACATAAGAGACTCTTAAAAACTGAGAATAAACTGAGGATTGATGGGGGGAGGGAGGGTGTGGAGGGTGGGTGATGGGCATTGAGGAAGGCACCTGTTGGGATTATCACTGGGTGTTGTGTGGAAACCAATTTGACAATAAATTTCATATTAAAAAAATAAAGTGCCTCTCGGGGTGCCTGGATGGCTCAGTCAGTTAAGCTTCTGACTTTGGCTCAAGTCATGATCTCACGGTTTGTGTGTCTCAAAAACAAATAAATAAGCATTTTTAAAAAGAATAAATAAATAAATAAATAAATAAATAAATAAAGTGCATCACTATTGTCTTTGAGGTTTCCTTCCTAGGTGTCCATATCCATTCACATCAAAGCTGCTGCTTTGTTGATGTGCTACCAGAAGCTCTTCAGACAATGATGCTCCCCGGTGACCCTCACCTGGTTTCCTGACAGACATGCTGCGGCTGTCATCATCCATCTGGCCATTAGGAGTAATAGGCCAGTTCTTGTGTTAACAGGCAGTGACTGCCACCTGGTTGATAGCTCTTGGAAGACATTCCGATTATGGCACATCCTCATTTTGGAAATGTTAAAGGTGAAAAAACATGTGTCTCAGACATTATTTTGACAACGTAGTTAGATACATGAAGGTTTGTGATATATCCTCTGGGTGACTTGTATATTCATCAATATAAAATATGCCTTTCACCACCTTCCACCTTAAACTCTAAGGCGAAAATATTATGTAGAAATGCACTGAAGTTTGGTTTCAGTTTTGGTATTCAGCCTAAGTCTGAAGTCTACCTAAACCTGACATATGTAAACTGAAATGTAGACATACAGAGTTAACCAGACAATAATTGTAAGTTTGTCTACAAAGTGCATTTACAATGCTTTAAACTCTCCTTCTGCTTGCCTGAGTCTCCCACAGCTAATCCCACACCACGTCTGAGTCTGAATAGTGAATCTGAGAGAAGAAATATTTATGGAATGGGAAATCAGCCAATGAAAGTGTCATGCCAATTGCCACAGACATAAAATAAATATGGCTGTTTCTGAGTGAATTAGGAATCTAATTCTGAATTAGATAATATGTAATAGACATACTGTTTTGCTCTCATTCTTCAGCTGTGTGTTGAGGGAGCAATTGTAGTGCAGAGTGATGCAGGTGAACTATTGCCCTCAGCATAAAGAAAGATAAAGACACTCACTGTTTGTCAGCCAAGTCCTTGGAGTCGCTGTGTCCACACCTTTACAAGGTACAGATGAGAGGGGAGTTACCCTAGGATGGCCTGTGGTCCCTTTGAATCATGGAGGGGCTAATGATGATTACCCAAGACTGACAGGACCAGGGAGTGCCACCAAGGAAGACTTACCTGCAGCAAGCCAAGGCGGGAGCTGCACTGCTTCAGTTCTTCATGTTCCCAGTGCCTGATATGGTGCTGGAGATAGTGGCAAGAAAAAGACGTGCCATGAGCAGATGCCCTAGCTGCCCTTGAATTGTTGTATACATTCCTTCTGCCCATGTGCTCCCAACTGAGAGAGAACCTCACTAAGCTGTGATGGGCTGGATAGCTGGGATTCATCAAGCAGGTCTGTGGGTCCCGGTTCTTTCATTGGCAGTAGGGCATGGACCTCCGAGTTTCCCAAGCCACTAGTACCCATGCCTTCTATTTGAAGTCGTTTGAGATCTACACTGTAGTGGTGCAGCCACTCAATCGCTCTCCAGAGCAAATGGAGTGTCTATCCTCAGTGATTACAAGTAATGAAGGCCACACAACATTTATGGGTAAACACTGCACGTATTCGCCATTCCCCAGCTTAGAAACTCCTTGTGTCTGACCTAGTTTCGCCCACCTGATCTCTTCACAATAGAGATGAAATGCTGAGGGAATGGCCAAAAGTACTAAGCTCTGAGAATGAATTGCAGAGAAGCAACTGCTTTGTTAGTTCATTTCTTCCCACCTACTAATGCCCAACATGGTGATTTTGCTGAGGAATGAGGATGACTCCATCATCACAGGGATGTTGAATATCTGTCCACAAATGTTGGAGTATGCACTGTCCCAGCCTGACTCCATGGAGGGTCACAATGAAGCGAGAATGGTCTCTGCTTCAAGGACGGTATGCTAAAAAGTCAAAACTAACAAACATACACAAAACAGCATTTAAAAATGCCTGGGTGGCTGGGTGGCTCAGCTCGTTGAGTGTGAGACTTTGGCTCAGGTCATGATCTCACAGTTCTGAGTTTGAGCCCTCATCAGGCTCACTGCTGCCAGCACAGAGCTTTAGATTCTCTTTCCCCTTCCCTCTTTGCCCCTTCCCCACTCATGCTCTCCCTCAAAAATAATAAGCATTTTTAAAAATCTGGAGACACAATCATATTTTTAAAGTATAACATTCATACAAAATCATAAATGCACAAGTCATAAAAGTACAGCTCATCGAATTTTCACAAAATGTTTACACCGAGATCAAGAAATAGAAAATTATTAGAACCCCAGAAGCACCCTTCCCCACCCACTAAGGATACCACTCTCCTGACTTCTGCTACTACAGATTAGTGTTTCCATTTCCTAAACATTATATAACTAAAATCATACAATGTGAACTCTTTTTTTCTTTCTGATTTCCTTCACTCATCGTTGCATTTGTGAGTTCATCCATGTTCTGTGGGTAGCTGAGGCTTATTCATTAAAGCCGTTGCTGTGTATTTCACAAGCTATTCATCTATTCTACTGGTGATGGGCATTTGAGTTCTTTGCAATGTGGGATCATTACAAATAGTGCTGCCATGGAGCACATAGTGAACTTAGGTATACAAGTTTTTGCATAGTTCCCTAGCAATGGAATTGCTGGGTCATGGAGGACGAATACGGTCAGCTCTCATGGATACCTGCCCAAAGTGCTTGTCCTGTAGTCCCATTAAATGATCCTTTGACTTGAGGGGAACAAAACATAAGATACTCTTAAATACAGAGAACAAACTGAGGGTTGCTGGAGGGGTTGTGGGTAGGGTATGGGCTAAATGGGTAAGGGGCCTTAAGGAAGACACTTGTTGGGATGAGTGCTGGGTGTTTTATATAGGGGATAAATCACTGGAATCTACTCATGAAATCATTGTTGCACTATATGCTAACTAACTTGGATGTAAATATAAATAAATAAATAAATAAATAATCTTTTGACTTTAGATTTAAATGATATTTCCCCAATGGATGTGATAAAATACACATTCATTGAGCTCCTAATGTATCCAGCCATGTTCCTAGGCTGAGTCTCCTTTCTTCCTCACAACAAGCCTTTAACAAGGCAGTGCTCAGAATCATGGCTCACCACAGAATGAGCTTCCAAAGGGTTTGAGCAAAGTGATGTATTCATATGGTCAGAATTGCCTCTGAATACCCCTTAGGAATCCATTATGTGGAAGACTGATATACAAGCCCTCAGTGAACTTAACCATGAAAAAGCCCATGTCTAAGAATACTGGAATTCACCCAGGATGTTTCATGTGTCTAAGAGTGTTAGACTCACAGTCAGCAATAACATCGTAGCTGAGAATAATCAAGTGGAAAGCGCCATCTCTCTGGGCCATGTGCTCATTAGGTGTACTGCTGATTGAATGACTTCCGCTAATTAAATTGTTGTTTCTGATTATTTCTCTCTCCCACTCTCTGTCCTTCTCTCTCTCTCTCTCTCTCTCTCTCTCTCTCTCCCTGAAACTTGTGTAACTGTATTTATAAAGGTCATATAATGTGACTCCATTTTATCATCCTGTTTTTAAGGATGATACATCCAAGGCTCAGAAAGGCTAAGTAACTTGTCCAACATCATACAATATTCAAATACAAGACACTCTAATCCCATAAGGCATGATCTTTCAGACACATAAGCGGCCTTACAAAGCAGCCATGATTATATTACAGACATACCTCAGAGATATTGCAGGTTTGGTTCCAGAACACTAAAATAAAGCAAATATCACAATATAAAGAGTCAAATAAATATTTTATTTCCCAGTGCATATAAAAGTTTTGTTTCCACTATAATTTAGCCTCTTAAGTGTGCAATACTATTGTCTAAAAAACACAATGTACATACCTTAATTTAAGAATTCCTTATTGCCTAGGGGTGCCTAGTTGGCTCAGTTGGTGAAACATGCCACTCTTCATCTCAGGGTTGTGAGTTTAAGTCCCACGTTGGGTGTGGAGCCTACTTTTAAAAAATTAAATATAAAAATAAAGAAATAAAAAATTAAAATACCTTATTGCTGGGTAACCTGGGTGGCTCAGTTGGTTGAGTGTCTGACTTTGGCTCAGGTCATGATCTTGCAGTTTGTGGGTTCCAGTCCCTCATTGGGCTCTGTGCTGACTGTGGGCTCAGAGCCTGAGGCCTGCTTCGGATTCTGTCTCTCTCTCTCTCTCTCTCTCTCTCTCTCTGCCCCACCCCCTGCTTGCACTCTCTCTCTCTCTCAAAAATAAGTAAGTAAACATTTTTTAAAAATTTAAATACTTTATTGCTTAGAAATGCTAACCATCACCTGAAATGTCAGCAAGTTGTAATCTTTTTGTTGATAGAGAGCCTTGCCTCAATGTTGGTAGCTACTGACCTGATAAGGGTGATGGTTGCTGAAGGCTGAGGTTGCTGTGGCAATTTCTTAAAATAAGACAATGAAGTTTGATGTGTTGATTGACTCTTCCTTTCACAAACAATTTCTCTGTAGCAGGGGATGCTATTTAATAGCATTTTACCCACAGTAGAACTTCTTTCATGATTGGAATTAATCCTCTCAAACCCTGCCACTGCTTATCACTAATTTTAAATACTATTCTAAATTCTCGCTGCCATTTCAACAACCTTCACAGGATCTTCAACAGGTGTAGATTCCATCTCAAGAAATGACACTTTGCTCATCTATAAGAAACAGCTCCTCATCCATTCAAGTTTTATCATTAGATTGCAGCATTTCAGTCACACCTTCAGGCTCCACTTCTGACTCAAGTTCTCTTGCTGTTTCTACCACATCTGTAGTTAATTCCCACTGAAGTCTTGAATCCCTCAAAGCCATCCATGAGGGTTGGAATCAACTACTTCCAAACTTCCTGATGATATTTCGGCCTCTTCCCATGAATTATGAATGTTCATAGTGGCATCTAGAGGGGTGAACCCTTTCCAAACAGTTTACTATTTACTTTGCCCGGGTCCATCAGAGGAATACTATGTAATGGCAGATATAGCCTTACAAGCTGTGTTTCTTAATAATAAGACTTGAAAGTCAAAGTAACTCCTTAATCTATAGGCTGCAGAATGGTTGTTGTGTTAGCAAGCACGAAAATGACATGAATCTCATTGGACATCCCATCACAACTCTTGGGTGGTCAGGTTCATTATCAATTAGCAATATTTGAGATAAATCTTTTTTTCTGAGCAGTAGTTCTCAACAGTGAGCTCAGAATATTCAGTAAACCATGTTGTAAACAGATGTGCTGCCATCCAGGCTTTGCTGTTCCATTTAGAGAGCACAGGCAGAGTAGATATGGCATAATTTTTAGGGCTCTGGGATTTTCAGAATGGTAAATGAGCATTCGTTTCAACTTAAGTCACCAGCTGCATTAATCCCTAAGAAGAGAGTTAGCCTGTTCTTTGAAGTTTTGAAGCCAGGTATTGACTTCTCCATTATAGCTATGAAAGTCTTAAATGACATCTTCCAATAAAAGACTATTTTCATTTACATTGAAAGTCGGTTGTTGAGTATAGCCAACTTTCTTAATTACCTTCACTAGATCTTCTGGATAATTGCTGCAGTTTCTACATCAGCACTTGCTGCCTCATCTTACACTGTTATGCTATGAAGATGGCTTCTTTCCTTAAACCTCATGAAACAACCTCTGCTAGCATGAAACTTTTCTTCTGTAATGTCCTCACCTCCCTCAGCATTCACATAATTAAAGAGAGTTAGGGCCTTGCTCTGGATTAGGCTTTGGCTTAAGCTTGTTTGACCTTTTTTCCAGATCACTGAAACCTTCTCCATATCAGCAATAAGCCTGTTTCACTTTCTTATTATTCATGTGTTCACTGAAGTAGCACTTTTACTTTCCTTCAAGAACTTTTCTTTGCATTCACAACTTGGCTAACTGGTGGAAGGCCAACTATTTGTCCTGTCTCAGCTTTCAGCATGCCTTCCTCACTAAGCTTAATCATTTCTAGCTTTTGATTTAAAGTGAGAGACGTGATACTTCCTTTCACTTGAGCACTTACAGGCCACTGTGAGGTTATTAGTTGCCTTAATTTCAATATTGTTGTGTCTCAGAAACTGGGAGGCCTGAGAAGCAGGAGAGGGATGGGGGAAATGGCTGGTCGGTGGAGCAATCAGAAGATAGATAACATTTATCAAACAAGTTCACTATCATATGGGCACAGTTTGTGGCCAAAACAATTACAACAGTAACATCAAAGATCACTGATCACAGATCATCAAAACAAAAATAATAACAATTTTAAAAGTTTAAAATATTTCAAGAATTGAAACGCATGAAGTGAGCAAATGCTGTTGGAAAAATGATGGCAATAGACTTGCTCCACACACGGTTGCCACAGACCTTCAATTTGTGAAAAACACCATATCTGTGAGATGAAATAAAACAAAATATGCCTGCATACTGTATGTTAAGAGAGTCTTACTACCAGTAAGCTTTATATATGTGAGCAAATCCCTTGTACCCCAGAAATATTTTTGCGAGATGTGCATAGAAATTCTTTGATATTTCAGTGCTCATAATGAGTGGACATCTAGTTCCCACCCATGATGCTTTCCCCAGTGACATGAAAGGGAGAGATTATACTCATGAGTGCCCAGCAAATTACTAAGAAGACTTAAGTCAATAGTTTGTTTATCAAGGTACATGACTCACAACTTAACTTCTCTCATATGATTTATAGATAAAAAGAACCACACATAATATTTATTAGTGTCCAAGCTGTGGCTTTCCCCCGGGGTCAAACTTTCTGGTCTGAGTAAAGATGCACCTTTCAGTTCTGAACATGGAAATGAGTAGGTTCTTTCTCCTGTGAGTGAGTCTGGATCCAGACCCAGGTAAGAGTCACCTAGAAGCAAGTAGGAATACTCCCTCATCTTCCAAGCCTCTCTAGAAGCAGAAGAGAGGAGTGCAGAGGATCCATACCTAAGCTGCTGCCGCTGCACAAGGGCTCCTGCTGACTTTGTTGCCTAGGAGATAGGACAGTCATTGTTCCTGGGAAATGGGGTCCTCTCCTCTGGGCAGTGGCATGGGGATATCAATTCCACCACTCCCTTCCAACAGTGTAAGTGCAATAGTATGAACCATGGGATATATCGGATATCTCCAGCAGCCCCAAAGAAAGGGTAGGGTTAAGTGGGTGTGGTCTAGGGTCTTCTCACTGGAAGCGTTCAGGTCTTCTGAGGCTCGGCCATCTGGTAAGTACTAGCCCTTCCAATTTACACTACTAAAAAAAATTAGACACATTTCAAACACAGAAGTTGCACTTAAATTGAACTACTAAAGTGTAATTAAGTTGCATAAATCTGATTTTAACTTAAGGCCTACATTTCTCAAATAGTTAAGAATACTCTGTGGCCAATGGTGGGAATTTTGTCACCAACTGAGTTTTACTTGGAAAATCAAAGTCCCCAAAAGTGACTATGCCAGGAAACCTTGCTAATATGTCATCACTATCATTGACTGCACCTTACTCAAACTTTTCCTCTTACAAATCATTTCTCCTCCATGCGTCCTGTGACATTCTTTCTTGTGTCTTTCAAGGAAAAGGAAACCATCTCATCAAGCCTTCTACTGGCTCCACCTGCACGGGCACATCACACAGTATTTGCTGCAACTTTAAGAAAAATTTTAATAGGAAAGGAATCTTCCTAAAAGCATTTTCTGATCATTGTTAAAGAATTCAATCCCCTCTTTTAGCTTAGAGATAAATAAAGTCCTGATTACCAGAGCAAAGTACCTTGAGAATTTCAAATTTATTCCCCTGACGACATAATCCTTCTGGCAATGAATTGACCATGTGACATACACGTTCCTGTAATGCCCACGTGTTAATGTCAGGGAACAAAATCACAATCTGATCTGATCTGGGGTTTTTTTTGTTTTGTTTTGTTTTGTTTTAAGGAAGGAGAACATGAAACACCATAATGCAGCTACATAATCATCAGACACAAAATAAGCTGTTTATACGATTTTACACACGCTCATAATTGCATCTCACTTCTGGAAATCTATAATTACTTTTCTAAATGATTCTTTTTTTTCTGATTATAAAAGTCTGCATGCCTGATGTAGGAAATATAGGAAATAAGAAAATAACAATTCCCCTACACCTATGATCCGCAAATAAACCCTGTTAACATTTTTGGTATATTTCATTTTATTGTATTTTATTTTTTTATTATTATTTTTTTAATATATGAAATTTATTGTCAAATTGGTTTCCATACAACACCCAGTGCTCATCCCAAAAGTTTCCCTCCTCAATACCCATCACCCACCCTCTCCTCCCTCCCACCCAGCATCAACCCTCAGTTTCTTCTCAGTTTTTAACAGTCTCTTACGCTTTGGCTCTCTCCCACTCTAACCTCTTTTTTTTTTTTCCTTCCCCTCCCCCATGGGTTCCTGTTACGTTTCTCAGGATCCACATAAGAGTGAAACCATATGGTATCTGTCTTTCTCTGTATGGCTTATTTCACTTACCATCACACTCTCCAGTTCCATCCACGTTGCTACAAAAGGCCATATTTCATTCTTTCTCATTGCCACGTAGTATTCCATTGTGTATATAAACCACAATTTCTTTATCCATTCATCAGTTGATGGACATTTAGGCTCTTTCCATAATTTGGCTATTGTTGAGAGTGCTGCTATAAACATTGGG
>NW_024412427.1:36642216-36663275 GCF_014898765.1 Herpailurus yagouaroundi
TAATTCACTTTTGCTTTTAATTCCCTTGCCTTTGGGGATGTGTCGAGTAAGAGATTGCTACGGCTGAGGTCAGAGAGGTCTTTTCCTCTAAGGTTTTGATGGTTTCCTGTCTCACATTCAGGTCCTTTATCCATTTTGAGTTTCTTTTTGTGAATGGTGTGAGAAAGTGGTCTAGTTTCAACCTTCTGCATGTTGCTGTCCAGTTCTCCCAGCACCATTTGTTAAAGAGACTGTCTTTTTTTTTTTTCAACGTTCATTTATTTTTGGGACAGAGAGAGACAGAGCATGAACGGGGGAGGGGCAGAGAGAGAGGGAGACACAGAATCGGAAACAGGCTCCAGGCTCTGAGCCATCAGCCCAGAGCCTGACGCGGGGCTCGAACTCCCAGACCGCTAGATCGTGACCTGGCTGAAGTCGGACGCTTAACCGACTGCGCCACCCAGGCGCCCCGAGACTTTCTTTTTTCCATTGGATGTTCTTTCCTGCTTTGTCAAAGATGAGTTGGCCATACGTTTGTGGGTCTAGTTCTGGGGTTTCTATTCTATTCCATTGGTCTATGTGTCTGTTTTTGTGCCAATACCGTGCTGTCTTGATGATGACAGCTTTGTAGTAGAGGCTAAAGTCTGGGATTGTGATGCCTCCTGCTTTGGTCTTCTTCTTCAAAATTCCTTTGGCTATTTGGGGCCTTTTGTGGCTCCATATGAATTTTAGGATTGCTTGTTCTAGTTTCGAGAAGAATGCTGGTATAATTTTGATTGGGATTGCATTGAATGTGTAGATAGCTTTGGGTAGTATTGACATTTTGACAATATTTATTCTTCCAATCCATGAGCAGGGAATGTCTTTCCATTTCTTTAAATCTTCTTCAATTACCTTCATAAGCTTTCTATAGTTTTCAGCATACAGATCCTTTACATCTTTGGTTAGAGTGATTCCTAGGTATTTTATGCTTCTTGGTGCAATTGTGAATGGGATCAGTTTCCTTATTTGTCTTTCTGTTGCTTCATTGTTAGTGTATAAGAATGCAACTGATTTCTGTACATTGATTTTGTATCCTGCAACTTTGCTGAATTCATGTATCAGTTCTAGCAGACTTTTGGTGGAGTCTATCGGATTTTCCATGTATAATATCATGTCATCTGCAAAAAGTGAAAGCTTGACTTGATCTTTGCCAATTTTGATGCCTTTAATTTCCTTTTGTTGTCTGATTGCTGATGCTAGAACTTCCAGCACTATGTTAAACAACAGCGGTGAGAGTGGGCATCCCTGTCGTGTTCCTGATCTCAGGGAAAAAGCTCTCAGTTTTTCCCCGTTGAGGATGATGTTAGCTGTGGGCTTTTCATAAATGGCTTTTATGAAATTTAAGTATGTTCCTTCTATCCCGACTTTCTCAAGGTTTTTATTAAGAAAGGGTGCTGGATTTTGTCAACGGCCTCTTCTGCATCGATTGACAGGATCATATGGTTTTTCTCTTTTTTTTTTGTTAATGTGATGTATCACGTTGATTGATTTGCGAATGTTGAACCAGCCCTGCATCCCAGGAATGAATCCCACTTGATCATGGTGAATAATTCTCTTTATATGCCGTTGAATTCGATTTGCTAGTATCTTACTGAGAATTTTTGCATCCATATTCATCAGGGATATTGGCCTATAGTTCTCCTTTCTTACTAGGTCTCTGTCTGGTTTAGGAATCAAAGTAATACTGGCTTCATAGAATGAGTCTGGAAGTTTTCCTTCCCTTTCTATTTCTTGGAATAGCTTGAGAAGGATAGGTATTAGCTCTGCTTTAAACGTCTGGTAGAACTCCCCTGGGAAGCCATCTGGTCCTGGACTCTTATTTGTTGGGAGATTTTTGATAACCGATTCAATTTCTTTGCTGGTGATGGGTCTGTTCAAGCTTTCTATTTCCTCCTGATTGAGTTTTGGAAGAGTGTGGGTGTTCAGGAATTTGTCCATTTCTTCCAGGTTGTCCAATTTGTTGGCATATAATTTTTCATAGTATTCCCTGATAATTGTTTGTATCTCTGAGGGATTGGTTGTAATAATTCCATTTTCATTCATGATTTTATCTATTTGGGTCATCTCCCTTTTCTTTTTGAGAAGCCTGGCTAGAGGTTTATCAATTTTGTTTATTTTTTCTAAAAACCAACTCTTGGTTTCATTGATCTGCTCTACAGTTTTTTTAGATTCTATATTGTTTATTTCTGCTCTGATCTTTATTATTTCTCTTCTTCTGCTGGGTTTAGGCTGCCTTTGCTGTTCTGCTTCTATTTCCTTTAGGTGTGCTGTTAGATTTTGTATTTGGGATTTTTCTTGTTTCTTGAGATAGGCCTGGATTGCAATGCATTTTCCTCTCAGGACTGCCTTCACTGCATCCCAAAGCATTTGGATTATTGTATTTTCATTTTCGTTTGTTTCCATATATTTTTTAATTTCTTCTCGAATTGCCTGGTTGACCCACTCATTCGTTAGTAGGGTGTTCTTTAACCTCCATGCTTTTGGGGGTTTTCCAGACTTTTTTCTGGGTTGGTTTCAAGCTTCATAGCATTGTGGTCTGAAAGTATGCATGGTATGATTTCAATTCTTGTAAACTTATGAAGGGCTGTTTTGTGACCCAGTATATGATCTATCTTGGAGAATGTTCCATGTGCACTCGAGAAGCAAGTATATTCTGTTGCTTTGGGATGCAGAGTTCTAAATATATCTGTCAAGTCCATCTGATCCAATGTCTCATTCAGGGCCCTTGTTTCTTTATTGACCGTGTGTCTAGATGATCTATCCATTTCTGTAAGTGGGGTGTTAAAGTCCCCTGCAATTACCACATTCTTCTCAATAAGGTTGCTTATGTTTATGAGTAATTGTTTTCTATATTTGGGCGCTCCGGTATTCGGCGCATAGACATTTATAATTGTTAGCTCTTCCTGATGGATAGACCCTGTCACTATTATATAATGTCCTTCTTCATCTCTTGTTACAGCCTTTAATTTAAAGTCTAGTTTGTCTGATATAAGTATGGCTACTCCAGCTTTCTTTTGGCTTCCAGTAGCATGATAAATAGTTCTCCATCCCCTCACTCTCAATCTAAAGGTGTCCTCAGGTCTAAAATGAGTCTTTTGTAGACAGCAAATAGATGGGTCTTGTTATTTTAATCCATTCTGATACCCTCTGTCTTTTGGTTGGTGCATTTAATCCATTTACATTCAGTGTTATTATAGAAAGATATGGGTTTAGAGTCATTGTGATGTCTGTATGTTTTATGCTTGTAGTGATGTCTCTGGTACTTTTTCTCACAGGGTCCCCCTTAGGATCTCTTGGATGGCTGGTTTAGTGGTGACAAATTCCTTCAGTTTTTGTTTGTTTGGAAAGACCTTTATCTCTCCTTCTATTCTAAATTACAGACTTGCTGGATAAAGGATTCTCGGCTGCATATTTTTTCTGTCTAGCACACTGAAAATCTTGTGCCAATTCTTTCTGGCCTGCCAAGTTTCAAAAGAGAGATCAGTCACGAGTCTTATAGGTCTCCCTTTATATGTGAGGGCACGTTTACCCCTTGCTGCTTTCAGAATTTTCTCTTTATCCTTGTATTTTGCCAGTTTCAGTATGATATGTCATGCAGAAGATCGATTCAAGTTACGTCTGAAGGGAGTTTTCTGTGCCTCTTGGATTTCAATGCCTTTTTCCTTCCCCAGTTCAGGGAAGTTCTCAGCTATTATTTCTTCACGTACCCCTTCAGCACCTTTCCCTCTCTCTTCCTCCTCTGGGATACCAATTATGCGTATATTATTTCTTTTTAGTGTATCACTTAGTTCTCTAATTTTCCCCTCATACTCCTGGATTTTTTTATCTCTCTTTTTCTCAGCTTCCTCTTTCTCCATAACTTTATCTTCTAGTTCACCTATTCTCTCCTCTGCCTCTTCAATCGGAGCCGTGGTGGTTTCCATTTTGTTATGCCTTTCGTTTAAAGCGTTTTTCAGCTCCTCGTGACTGTTCCTTAGTCCCTTGATCTCTGTAGCAAGAGATTCTCTGCTGTCCTCTATACTGTTTTCAAGCCCAGTGATTAATTTTATGACTACTATTCTAAATTCACTTTCTGTTATATTATTTAAATCCTTTTTGATCAGCTCATTAGCTGTTGTTATTTCCTGGAGATTCTTCTGAGGGGAATTCTTCTGCTTGGTCATTTTGGATAGTCCCTGGCATGGTGAGGACCTGCAGGGCACTTCCCCTGTGCTGTGGTGTATAACTGGAGTTGGTGGGCGGAGCCGCAGTCAGACCTGATGTCTGCCCCCAGCCCACCGCTGGGGCCACAGTCAGACTGGTGTGTGCCTTCTGTTCCCCTCTCCTAGGGGCAGGATTCACTGTGGGGTGGGGTGGCCTGTCTGGGCTACTTGCACACTGCCAGGCTTGTGATGCTGGGGATCTGGCATCTTAGCTGGGGTGGGTAGGCAAGGTGCACAGGGGCAGGAGGGGCAGGCTTAGCTCGCTTCTCCTTAGGTGATCCACTTCAGGAGGGGCCCTGTGGCAGCGGGAGAGAGTCAGATCCGCTGCCAGAGGTTTGGCTCCGCAGAAGCACAGAGTTGGGTGTTTGCGGGGAGCGAGCAAGTTCCCTGGCAGGAACTGGTTCTCTTTGGGATCTTGGCTGGGGTATGGGCGGGGGAGATGGCGCTGGCAAGCGCCTTTGTTCCCCACCAAACTGAGCTCTGTCATCCGGGGGCTCAGCAGCTCTCCCTCCCTTTGTCTTCCAGCCTTCCCGCTTTCCGAGCAGGGCTGTTAAGTTATGACCTCCGAGACGCTAAGTCGTGCTTGCTGTGGGAACACAGTCCATCAGGCCCCTCCGCTTTTGCAAGCCAGACTCGGGGGCTCTGCTTGGCCGGCGAGCGGCCCCTCCACCCCGGATCCCTCCCGCCAGTCCGTGGAGTGCGCACCGCCTTGCCGCCCTTCCTACCCTCTTCCGTGGGCCTCTTGTCTGCGCTTGGCTCCGGCGACTCCGTTCTGCTAATCCTCTGGCGGTTTTCTGGGTTATTTAGGCAGGTGTAGGTGGAATCTAAGTGATCAGCAGGAGGCACAGTGAGCCCAGCGTCCTCCTAAGCCGCCATCTTCCCTAAGATCCGGTATATTTCATTTTAATACTGTTCAATGTATATGTAACTTCACAACTCAATATCATTGTTGAGACAACTTGTACTGATTTTTTTTTTCACTCCACATCATTTTAGGGCAGTTTTAACTGTCATCAAGAGATTTCAAAATCTGTAAAGCTATATGCTAAGGTATTAACAGTGGTCACCTCTTGGTGACAGGAATATGATGTTTTTATTTTCTTTTATTATGCAGTTTTATCTATATTTTCTAATTTTCTGAAATGCACATTTATTATTATGAAAAGATTATTTTTAAATACAAAAAAATTGTTCTCCTCGGCTGTGTTATATTTCATCTTACAAATACCCTCTGGTTTACAAAGTCTTTATCCGGCCTTTTCAAGGTCTTAGAAAGAGCTCCAGCAATGTGTTCACATGGTCATATGTTTTTGTAAAATCTGACACAGTGAACTACTGTAATTGCAGGCACTTAAGACCTCTCCAACCTGTCTCCCTCACATCCTGTGTGTCAAGTGGCTTTGGGTGGTCGGAGGCATTCGGGGGAAGTTGAGTGGGGGATGCACTTATGTGACTCATATCACTTCTGGTTGCAGCTAGATTACTGCAGCCATCTTAGCATGGGGATGGCTTTCAGGAACATGCTTAATGTCATCAAATCCAGGAGGATTTAAGGGGCTTCTGGGAAGATAGCAGTAGTAACAAAAGTTTTGAATCTCTTTGAAGCCTAATAATAACAAAAATAATATGACAATTAGAAAGCAAAACCAAAAACACATGAACAAACTTACGACAAACTAGATGAGAAAGTATCTGCCCTGAAGTCCCCAAAAAGAAGCAAGTAGGACAACCACCATATGGCCAGAACCCTGCCTGGTATCACCACTGTGTCAAGAGAGGAGAGAGAAGTGAAGGAAACTGGAGAAACCAGAAAAGAGAGAACTCAGGAAAGAATTCAAATTGAAAGAAAATCACCTGAGAGATGGAGACTAAATTTCAAGGAACATAAGAGCAAATAACACAACAGTCAATTCCTTGGGAAAAATAGAACATTATTTTAATCATAAGGAAATCTAAAAAGATGCAAAAAGGAATTTGCTAGAAGTGACATTTAGGCAACAACAACAAAGTCAGCATATAGGTAATAGCAGTACCTGAAGAAAAAACAAGAGTAAAGAAAGAGAACAAATTTTGAAATCTGTAATTGCAGAAAATTTTCCTGAAACATAGGGGTTAGAAAGAGATTTGGAAAGAGCACAATACACACCTGAGAATATCACCAGAATGACCAAAACCAAGACAGATCCTAGTAAAAGTACTGAGCTTTAAAGTCAAATAAATAATTCCTTTGGACAGCTGGGCAAAAAGGGCATGACTGGACATAATAAAAAAGGGATAGAAAATCAGATCACCATCAGTGTTGACAGCAACGTTTACTCCAAAAAGAATTAGAGAAATCCATTTAAGATGCAAAGCAAGAATATGTGAGCCCAGGATTTCAATACAGTCAAATTGCTTTTAAATAAAAAGATCACGATGCTGGGGCCTTTCTGGGTATATTGGAAAACTTCTCAGCCCACACCCCGAGAAAGCCAGGAAGTGCCAGGGGCACCCTCACCAATGAGGACATGGAGTCTGAAATCACTCAAATGGCTTCTAAGGGTCTTTGGTAATTGGCTGTCTTCCTTCTTGTCTCTCTCCCTTGTACTTCCCAAGCCTGTTTAAGGAACCATACAAATGCAGAGACAAGTCCTGGGAGACTGAATCCAGAGCACTTAGTACTTGCAATCCAAGGAGCTCATCCCAGTAAGTTCTACAGGGCTGTTTCTGCACAGAAACACAGATGAACCTTGTTCAGGGAAGAGGGCCAAGGAGGGCCAAAAGGAACCATATTGGCCTGGAGCTACCACCGCAGAGACTGACTGACATCTGCTGGGGAGAACATGAGCCAAGGGAGAATTCCCTGCAGAGGTGATGAGCCTTCCACACAGGTGCCAGGAGGAGAGAACCACATCACCACGCTGGAACCACCACGCTGGTTTGTGGGGATTAAAACGTGCCCTTACTACAGAAACTCAAGCATGTGGGGCAACCATCTCCAAATGCTTCCTACTGCAGCCTATTTTCACAGGAGCACCCTTCCAACAACAAAAGAGTGCATCAAAGTGCACATACATGGGAAAACAATGACATTCCATTCATTTTTGGAAATCCTTGATGATTTCACTGCACCAGGGAATGCAGATGACCTCTGGCTGTTGTGAAGTTAGGTCTCACGTGCCAGAATGCCAAAAGTCACAGAAACAAAACAACCAACCTGGTTGTCAGCCAGCTTCACTTTTCTAAAATTGGTAAACACACTTTTCAAAAGTTCAAAGTCATGAAAAAACAAGGAAATACTGAGAACTGCCAGAAATGAATATTAAGGTGACACAGTGAGTAAACACAATGTGGCATTCTGGATTGGGTTCCGAAACAGGAAAAATGACAGGGATAAAACTAGTGAAATCCAAATAAAGTCTGTAGTTCAGTGAACAGCAGTACCAGTATGAAGCTTTTAGTTTTGATAAATGTAACACGGTTACATAGGCGCTCCCTGGATTTGCCACATGAGCCCCTCAGACAGTTGCTGTCAGCAAGGGGCAGTGACAACAGTGCTGTTTCACACTGTGGCCCCGAATTCCAGGACAATGAGGAAAAATGAAGAGGTGACCCTTCCCCTGAAATTTCTCTGTACCTTGGAAAGAAATGCCTTGAGCAACAATCCTCAATACTGTTCTGCCCTTTGCCTACTTCTGAACATGGAGACATGGTTGACACATTGGAAGAATTTCCCCATCTCACCAGTCCTTGCTTGCCCTGCAACCTAGTGTTGATCTGATTAAACTACTTTGTTGTCCCATTGAGCTTTCTGACATACCCACAGCAAAGTCAAGTCTCCACCCTGCCCTGTAAAGGTACAAACATATAGTATCCTTAGGTCTAACCTTGAGGCAAACAGCTGGTCCACAGAAGGTGGAACCTGACACAGGCTGGCATGCAGGCTTGGTTTGGGGAGCAATCCCAGGGAGCAGGTATGCAGGCTGAGGGATGCCAATACTGGGGTGCATTACTGAGTTGGTCACCCTGCCTGTGCAGTGTCTGAAAGGGACTTCCGTAAGGTGTCTGAGAACTGTCCCCCAGGGAAGAAGGGCCTGATGTGTCAGCTCCCCACAGGCACTGCAGATCAGGCCCAGGGAGCCTCCACAGGAACGATGATTCTTCTCTAGTGCAGGGCCATGGGCCAGCACATCAGATTGCTCCTGGGCAAAGTGGAACCACAGAGGAGAGGAGAAATCAAGAGGATGGACAGTGGAGGAGGCGGGGCCAGCACATCCCTCAGATCATGGGGCAGAGGGCCCATCCTCCCTGCACTGGCTGCTCCTGCAGCTTCCAACCAGAGTGCTGGTGAGGCTCTTACAGAGCTTTTTTCTGCCCAGGGACCTGACCAAGACCGCATGAGGGAAGGCAGAAGGGCTAAGGAACTAACATCCCCAGGCACGGCCCACAGCCAACCACGGGACTACCAGACTACTGTTAGTGGATAAAGACCCCAGCTTCCCACCAGACAAACTGGTTTTCCCAGGTTCCAGAGGCACCCAGTGGGATTTAGCCCAAGTGCCCACAAAAGTAAGCTCATCACTAATGTGTCCTGCCTTGGCTCCCTTTTCTTCCCTGTCTTACTTCCCACATCCCTCACAGTTCTTCCCTGAGTCACCTACCAATTAAATGCCTTGTACCAAATCCCGTCTCAAGTCTGCAGTGACTGAGCTAGAGTTTGAACCCAGCACTGTCAGATTCAGGGCCCAAATGCTGAACCATTGTGCCACCATCAGCTACTAGGAAAAACCTGTTACTGGTGGGTTCCACTTGGCATGTTGCATCCTGTGACAATCACAGGACATCAGCACACTCCCCCAGCCACTGATGGCCATCTTTCTACCCCTGCTCCAACTGACATCTGGCCATGATGGGCAAAACAGACATGGACATCCTAGGCACCTTTGTTTCTTCAGCTATGGTAGGGAAATTGTCTGTCACATTTCCATTCTATATGTCTCAGTTAACCCCAGACCTGCTCAGTTCTTCCATGCCACACACCCTCCCTCTGGCTCCCTACTGCCCACAGCCCTTGCTTTCTTTATTTTCCCCAAAGGAAAATTACTTACAGAGTTGTTTAATTCACATGCATTTGGATGCAGTGTGACAGCCCGAGAGGCATGGAGGTTGCACAACAACATCAGGGAAGATGATACCTACACTCCAAATTCTGATAGGTGTGCTCTGCCTACAGCCAAGCTAACCTTCTCATGTGAGTTGGCCTCTGGGCCTCTTCTTCCAGCAGGGCTTCCACTTAATCCCCTTCCAGGGACCAAGAGCATCTCAGTGTGGGGTGTTAAAGGGGCTTGGCATACCCTGGGACAGAAGTGGTACAGCTGTTGCAGTGATGGGTAATTCTGCTTTTGGTCAAGTAGCCTCACAAATTGTGTATTTGTGAAAGAGCTAAGGATGCTATTATTGTTATATAAAGGCTAACAGAGGCCATTCTGTGATCCCCCACCTTGAGAACAGCCACCATGCATCCTAGCCTGATGTCGCCCTAGCTGGTGTGCTCATCGAGGATGCTGAAGTCCACCAGAGTGGGCTTTGAGCCCTAATTGCCATATCCAGGTTCCCCTTACAACTGGCCGGGGTGGGACTATTTCACAGTGTCATGAGTGATGCACCAGGAGGCCCTGGGTGTCCAGACAGGTGTCAAGACACTCCTTTGGGAACACAGCCAGCACCTCCACCCATCCTCATGTCTGTCTTGCAGCCCCATCTCTCTGCCCAAGCAGAGGCCCCTGATGACCTGCTCTCTTGGGTGTCTGCCTCTGCCTCTGCCTTGTCTCCTGAGTTCTGATCCACACCATTTCTTCCCAGCTCCCCTATCACAACCTCTCCATTTCACCTCACCCTTTTTGACAAGATACTCCTAAGGCCCTCCACCATCTCTGCCCAGGTCTCCAAATTGTTTTCTGATCTCATCCCCAGCAAGGGTATGCAGACTTTTGGAGAGCTCTTCCCTCCATCCACCAGCTCTTTGTTCATGGCACCCTGTACATCATATGCAGGTAGCATGGGTGGACTAAAGCAATGCCCAAAGTCAACAGCATGCTTCCCAGCTCTCCCATGGCCTGGGCGCTGTCCCCAAAGAGGCTCAAAGGCGGTGCTTGAGCTGCAGCTCTGCAACCTGTCCTGGGGAACAGACAGGTGAGAAGCCAAAGCTGGCAGAGAAAGGAGAAGAGCTGCCACTGGGGAGGCGGAGAGGAGGGTGTGCAGCACAGGTGTGGGAGCAGGCCAGCCTGGTCTCAGTTCCTGTGTCAGTGCTCTAGGACTTAGTCCTTTTAAAGCCCCAATTCTCTTGCCTATGAAATGTGGCAAGAGGGCTGCTGTGGGGATGCAGTGAGAGAAGTATAAGCACTCAGAGGTACATGCCTCTCAGAGACCTCTATAATGCATGCTATTGTTGCCATCATTAGTGATCATTTTTCATGTCTCTTCTTAGATGAAAAGCCATCTGTTATTGATGGACATTTGAAAAAGGAGAGCAGATTTTTGAATCAGCATGATTCAAAGAATTTTCTTCCAGCAACAGTTGTTAAACACAGGACGCCTTGCAATTTCTTTTAAAAGAAGATTCCATCTCGCCAGATTTGTGGTTCCTGGAAAAGAATAGAAAAGGTCTAGATTATTCCTCACATTCCCCCTGGATCCCCAATATCTTAATTGTAAGATTCCTCAAATCTCACTAATTAAATTGTCTGGTTAATCCTGCTCCTTGAGCCCACCCCCTGGCCTCAGTCCGTCCTGGGCATTGCAGCCATTCCATGCACACATCCGCGCAGGAGACAACTCACAGCTGCCTGTTTGCAGATTGGCCTCCCCTCAACAATATTCTGTGCAGACAGACTGCCCTGCTCTACCGCCACCCTCTTTGTGCAAAGGCCAACTGGTAACAGACAGTTGGAATGTCTTCTCAGTAGACAAAAGAGCCGCTCAAGTGTGCAAGTATTTGGGGGCAGCCGCCACTCCCTCAGCTGGTGGTTATGGTCCTTGCTGCCTGGAGCCAGCTGCTGAGTCCTAGGAGAAGAATAGAGCGGGCATGTGGGCTGGACAAAAGCCGCTGGCCCTGTGCCCCAGCCAGCCCACTGCACAGGGCATCCTCAGCATATGGGTCCCCAGGGCCTTCCTTCATTTAACAATCATGACTTCCCTCTTCAGGAGACAACAATATTTGGAGACGTTAAATGGGCTGTGTGACTAACTTAAATTCCCAGGGCAGCCAGAACCAAGATGCTAATCGCCTTGGCTCAAGGTTGTTCCCCTCCATGAAACAGATTGGCTCATTTTACAGGCGACTAATTATTAATTGAAAGCATGAATAGAAAGAGTGGGGAGAACCTGTCACCTCCTGCTTGGTAAATGTTAAAGCTTTGTTATTTTCAGGCACCATAGAGGGGCCTGTGGGTTGGGGGTGAGGGAATGAGCAACTCAGAGATCCAGTGTGTTCAGTGTGCCATGTTTTTGCTTTTTCTCTGTAAAATGTGGTGGCAAGTCTCCCTGTGATGAACTATCACCGTCAGACAAGGTGTGAGGGGTAGTGGGGAGTAACAAGGGCCATATCACTTCAACAAATTCAGACTTCGGATAGATCACCAAAGTTTGAAGAGAAGTGTGTTCAAATCAGATTGTAATTCCAACTTATATTGTCAGAATTTAAAATTAAAAAGTCCTTCATACAACTTTCAACTTGTGTCTCATTATGAGATCATACCTTTGACACTGTAAATTAATATTTTTAACAAATCCAAATTATCTCATAAACAGCACAAGTTCCTTGCACTGTATTTTGGTGCATTAAAGGCATTTACTTGGTAAATGCAAACAACTGAAATATACATAGCCTTTTGGTAACTCATTTTCCTCCAACATTTTATTATAAAAATTTTCAAATATTCAGAAATGTTGAAAGTGAACCTTCATTCAGCCACCACATACAGTTGACAATTGTTAAAATTTTGTTAGACCTGCCTCATCACAAATCTATCTCTCTGTCCACCTATCCACCCATTGAAATTGGCATCTAAGTTAAGTTGCTGACATCAGTGCCCTTCCCCTAAATACCTCAGCATGTGCATCATTAACCAGAGCTCAGTATGTGTTGGTGGGGATTTTTAGGTAAAACATACATAATATCACATACCATTACCTTAAAAAGTTCTGTGGCCCCTTTCCAGGCAATCCCGTCCCATTCCCAGCTCATCCTCACCTCCACCCCATTTGCAGTACCTGTTGACTGTTTTCTACCAGAGTCTCAACCCACTTTTGCTACTTATATTTTACTATTCCTAGAATCTCAATAAACAAAAGTGGTCCAGGACCCTCTCAACTTCTGTAAAGTACAAAGAACTACCTTAGCATCCTTTAAAACAATCACCAAATCATCAACGTACCCCTCCAAGTCTAAAAAGGCAGAGTGCAAACTCCAAAAATTTAGCTGGTTTTAAGACCAGCTAAATGACGCACAGGACATCATTGTTTTCTCTGCAAATAGGGAAAATTAAGCTTGACTGGTTTGGCTAGTTTTATGGACCACTTCAAAACAGGCAGGCCAATGCTTGACTGTACATGTTTTCGAAAACACAAAGCTCTTTGAATCCTTTGAATCAAAATACAACCCCCAAAAACAAAAATAGGAATTGATGTGAGTCCCAATTTTTTCAGGCAAAAATCATCAGTGAATACTAAATCATCAGGTGGAACTTTGAGGATATTTACATAGTCGCAATGTATTTCCCCCACAAAATATATATTAATTTCACAAGTAAATATAACTTGACAGTGGAAGAACCAGGCAGACACCACTTTACATCACCAGTAACTGGACAATCAACACCAGGTGTTTTCTGATAGGATACACAGAAAAGAAAAGGCACATACTACTTCTGTGGTATTCTTAACAAAAATGCATAATCTGAAAGTAATCATAAGGATATATCAAAAAAAGCAAAGTGAGAAACATTTTACAAAATAATCCACTCTTAAAAATGGTAAAAGTATGGGGGGAGGGTGGGAAGCTGAAAAATTGTTCCAGATTAAAGGAGATGAGACATGACAACTGATAGCAACACATGATCAAAGACTTTCTTCTGCTAGAAGGGAAATTAATTGAATGAATGGCAAATTAATTCAGATATATAAATTATATAATAGTATTAAATTAATGTGTTAACTTCCTAATTTTAATCATTGCTCCATAGTGCAGAGAAAATACTTGCTATTCTTGTAAGAGCTTTATTAAGATATAACTCATAAACCTTAGAGTCCTCCCTATTAATAGTGTACAGTTCAGTGTTTTTTTTTTTACTTTTTTATATAATTTATTGTCAAATTGGTTTCCATACAACACCCAGCGCTCATCACAACAGGGACCCTCCTCCATGCCCATCACCCACTTTCCCCTCTCCCCCACACCCCAAAAACCCTCAGTTTGTTTTCAGTATTTAAGGGTCTCTTATAGTTTGCCCCCTTCCCTCTCTGTAACTTTTTCCCCCTACACCTCCTCCATGGTCTTCTGTTAAGTTTCTCAGGATCCACATATGAGTGAAAACATATGGTATCTGTCTTTCTCTGCCTGACTTATTTCACTTAGCGTAATACTCTCCAGTTCTATCCACGTTGCTGCAAATGGCCAGGTTTCATTCTTTTTCATTGCCAGGTAGTATTCCATTGTATATATAAACCACATCTTCTTTATCAATTCCTCGGTTGATGGACATTTAGGCTCATTCCATAATTTGGCTATTGTTGAAAGTGCTGCTATAAACATAGGGGTACAAGTGCTCCCATGCATCAGCACTGCTATATCCCTTGTGTAAATTCCAAGCAGTGCTATTGCTGGGTTATAGGGTAGACCTAGTTTTAATTTTTTGAGGAACCTCCACACTGTTTTCCAGAGCAGCTGCACCAGTTTGCATTCTCACCAACAGCGCAAGACAGTTCCTGTGTCTCCACATCCTCACCAGCATCTATAGTCTCCTGAGTTGTTCATTTTAGCCACTCTGATCAGCGTGAGGTGGTATCTCATTGTGGTTTTGATTTGTATTTCCCTGATGAGGAGTGACATTGAGCATCTTTTCATGTGCCTGTTGGCCATCTGGATGTCTTCTTTAGAGAAGTGTCTACTCATGTCTTCTGCCCATTTCTTCACTGGATTATTTGTTTTTCGGGTGTGGAGTTTGGTGAGCTCTTTATAGATTTTGGATACTAGCCCTTTATCCGACATGTCATTTGCAAATATCTTTTCCCATTCCGTTGATTGCCTTTTAGTTTTGTTGATTGTTTCCTTTGCAGTACAGAAGCTCTATATCTTGATGAGGTCCCAATAGTTCATTTTGCTTTTAATTCCCTTTTCTTTGGAGATGCGTCAAGTAAGAAATTGCTGCGGTTGAGGTCAGAGAGGTTTTTTCCTGCTTTATCCTCTAGGGTTTAGGTTTCCTGTCTTACATTCAGGTCTTTTATCCATTTTGAGTTTGTTTTTGTGAATGGTGGAAGAAAGTGGTCTAGTTTCATTCTTCTGCATGTTGCTGTCTAGTTTTCCCAGGACCATTTGTTAAAGAGACTGTCTTTATTCTGTTGGATATTCTTTCCTGCTTTGTCAAAGATTAGTTGGCCATACTTTTGTGGGTCCAATTCTGGAGTCTCTATTCTATTCCATTGGTCTATGTGTTTATTTTGGTGTCAATACCATACTGTCTTGATGATTGCAACTTGTAGTAGAGGTTAAAGTCTGGGATTGTGATGTCTCCCACTTTGGTTTTCTTTTTAAATATTACTTTGGCTATTCAGGGTCTTTTGTGATTCCATACAAATTTTAGGATTGCTTGTTCTAGCTTCAAGAAGAATGCTGGTGTAATTTTGATTGGGATTGCATTGAATGTGTAGATTGCTTTGGGTAGTATTGACATTTTAACAATATTTTTTTTCTTCCAATCCATGAGCACAGACTGTTTTTCCATTTCTTTGTGTCTTCTTCAATTTCCTTCATAAGCTTAGATCTTTTACATCTTTGGTTAGGTTTATTCCTAGGTATTTTATGATTCTTGGTGCAATTGTGAATGGGATCGGTTTCTTTATTTCTCTTTCTGTTGCTTCATTATTGGTGTATAAAAATGCAACTGATTTCTATACATTAATTTTGTATCCTGCGACTTTGCTGAATTCATGTATTTGTTCTAGCAGACTTCTGGTGGAGTCTACCAGGTTTTCCATGTAGAGTATCACGTCATCTGCAAAAACTGAAAGCTTGACTTCATCTTTGCCAATTTAGGTGCCTTTGATTTCATTTTGTTGTCTGATTACTGTTGCTAGGACTTCCAACACTGTGTTAAACAACAGCGGTGAGAGTGGACATCCTGTTGTGTTCCTGATCTCAGGGGGAAGACTCTCAGTTTTTTCCCATTGAGGATGATATTAGTTGTGGGCTTTTCATAAATGGCTTTTCTGATGTTTAAGTATGTTTTTCCTATCCAGACTTTCTCGAGGGTTTTTATTAAGAAAGGAAGCTGAATTTTGTCAAATGCTTTTTCTGCATTGATTGACAAGATCATATGGTTCTTATCTTTTATTTTAGTAATGTGATGTATCACATTGATAGATTTGTGAATACTGAAGCAGCCCTGCAGCCCAGGGTTAAATCCCACTTGATCATGGTGAATAATTCTTTTATATGCTGTTGAATTCGATATGCTAGTATCTTGTTGAGAATTATTTCATCCATATTCATCAGGGATATTGGCCTGTAGTTCTCTTTTTTTTTTTTTTTTTGCTGGGTCTCTGGTTTGGGAATCAAAGTAAAGCTGGCTTCATAGAATGAGTCTGGAAGTTTTCCCTCCCTTTCTATTTTTTGGAACAGCTTGAGAAATATAGGTATTAACTCTGCTTGAAATGTCTGGTAGAATTCCCCAGGGAAGCCATCTGGTCCTGGACTGTCATTTATTGGGATATTTTTGATAACTGATTCAATTTCTTCACCAGTTAGAGTCTGTTCAAATTTTCTTTTTCTTCCCATCTGGGTTTTGGTAGTGTGTGGGTGTTTAGGAATTTGTCCATTCCTCCAGGTTTTCCAGTTTGTTGGCATATAATTTTTCATAGTATTCCCTGATAATTGCTTGTATTTCTGAGGGATTGGTTGTAATAATTCCATTTTCATTTGCGATTTTATCTATTTGGGTCCTCTCTTCTTTTTGAGAAGCCTGGCTAGAGGTTTATCAATTTTGTTTTTTTTTTTCAAAAAACCAACTCTTGGTTTCTTTAATCTGTTCTACTGTTCTTTTTGAATTCTATATTGTTTATTTCTGCTCTGATCTTTATTATTTCACTTCTTCTGCTGGGTTTGGGGTGTCTTTGCTGTTCTGCTTCTAGTTCCTTTAGGTGTGCTGTTAGATTTCGTATTTGGGATTTTTCTTGTTTCTTGAGATAGGCCTGGATTAAAATGTATTTTCCTCTCATGACTGCCTTTGCTGCATCCCAAAACATGTGGATTGTTGTATTCTCATTTTCACTTGTTTCCATATATTTTTTAAATTTCTTCTCTAATTGCCTGGTTGACACATTCATTCTTTAGTAGGATGTTTTTTAACCTTCATACTTTTGGAGGTTTTCCAGACTTTTTCCTGTGGTTCATTTCAAGTTTTACAGAATTGTGATCTGAAAGTGTGCATGGTATGGTCCCAATTATCTTGTACTTATTAAGGGCTGTTTTGTGACCCAGTATGTAATCTATCTTGGAGAACGTTCCATGTGCACTCGAGAAGAAAGTATATTCTGCTGCTTTGTGATGTACAGTTCTAAATATATCTGTCAAGTCCATTTTGTCCAATGAACCATTCAGGGTCATTGTTTCTTTACTGATTCTCTGTCTAGATGATCTTTCCATAGTTGTAAGTGGAGTATTAAAGTCCCCCGCAATTACCACATTCTTATCCATAAGATTGTTTATGTTTGTGATTGTTCCATATATTTGGGTGCTTCTGAATTTGGTGCATAGACATTGTTAGCTCTTCCTGATGGATAGATCCTGTAATTATTATATAATGCCATTCTTCATCCCTTGTTACAGCCTTTAATTTAAAGTCTAGTTTGTCTGGTAGAAGTGTGGCTACTCTAGCTTTCTTGTAACTTCCAGTAGCATGATAGATAGTTCTCCATCCCCTCATTTTCTTTTTTCTTTTCTTTTAATTTTTTTTTAATTTTTTTTTCAACGTTTATTTATTTTTGGGACAGAGAGAGACAGAGCATGAACGGGGGAGGGGCAGAGAGAGAGGGAGACACAGAATCGGAAACAGACTCCAGGCTCTGAGCCATCAGCCCAGAGCCTGACGCGGGGCTCGAACTCACGGACCGCGAGATTGTGACCTGGCTGAAGTCGGACGCTTAACCGACTGCGCCACCCAGGCGCCCCATCCCCTCATTTTCAATCTGAAGGTGCCCTCAGGTCTAAAATGAGTCTCTTGTAGACTGCAAAGAGGTGGGTCTTGTTTTTTTTGTCCATTCTGATACCCTATGTCTTTTGGTTGGAGCATTTAGTTCATTTACATTCAGAGTCATTGTGATATCTGTAGGTTTCATGCTTGTAGTGGTGTCTCCACATCCTTTCTCCACTAGCCATCCTAGTGGAAATGAAAGGGTACCTCATATAATTTTGATTTGCATTTCCTCAATGTCCGGGGAAAAGATGTTGAGCATCTTTTCATATACTTAGTGACCATTCATATCATTATCCATCTTCTTTGGAGAAATGCATTCAAATTCTTGAATGATTTTATCATTGGGGTGTTTAAGTTGTAAGAGTTATTCATATATTATGAATACTAGATCCTATACAGATATATGATTTACAAATATTTTCTCTCATTTTGTGTGTTTTCTTTTCCCTTTCTTGTGGTTTTTAATGCACGTTAAAAATTTTTATGACATGTAGTGTATCTATTTTTTTCATTGCCTGTGCTTTTAATGTTATATTTAAGAATCCATTGCCAAAAAGGCATGAATAGACACTTTTCCAAAGAAGACACCCAGATGGCTAAGAGACACATGAAAAAAATGCTCAACATCATCATCAAGGAAATGCAAATCAAAACCACAATGAGATACCACCTCACATCTGTCAGAATGGCTAAAATTAACAATTCAGGCAACAACGGATGTTGGTGAGGATGCAGAGAAAGAGGAACCCTTTTGCACTGTTGGTGGGAATGCAAACTGATGCAGCCACTCTGAAAAACAGTGTGGAGGTTCCTCAAAAAATTAAAAATAGGGGCACCTGGGTGGCTCAGTCAGTTAAGTGTCCAACTTCAGCTCAGGTATGATCTCACAGTTTGTGGGTTCTAGCCCCACATCAGGCTTTGTGCTGACAGCTAGAGCCTAGCTGGGAGCCTAGAGCGTGCTTCGGATTCTGTGTCTCTCTCTCTTTCTCTGCCCTTTCCCCACTCACACTCTGTCTCTCTCTCCCTCTCTCTCTCTCTCTCTCTCAAAAATAATAAACATTAAAAAGAATTTTTTAATAAAAATAGAACTACCCTATGACCCAGCAATAGCAGTACTAAGTATTTATCCAAAGGATATAGGAATGCTGTTTCAAAGGGGCATTTGCACCCCAACGTTTATAGCAGTGCTATGAACAATAGCCAAAGTACGGAAAGAGCCCAAATGTCCATTGACTGATGAAGAGATAAAGAAGATGTATATATATACAATGGAATATTACTCAGCATTCAAAAAGTATGAAATTTTGCCATTTGCAACAACATGGATGGAACTAGAGTGCATTATGCTAAGCAAAGTGAGTCAATCAGAGAAAGACAAATGTCATATGATTTCATTCATATGTGGAATTTAAGATACAAAACAGGTGAACATAAAGGAAAGGGAGCAAAAATAATAAACAGTGAGGGAGACAAACCATAAGAGACTCTTAAATACAGAGAACAAACAGAGTTGCTGGAGGGGTTTGGAATGGAGAGATGGGCTAAATAGGCAAGGGGCATTAAGGAAGACACTTGTTAGGATGAGCACTGGGTGTTTTATGTAAGTGATGAATCACTAAATTCTATTCCTGAAAGCATTACACTATATGTTAACTAACATGGATGTAAATTTAAAAAAAAAAAAGAAAACAAAAAAAAAATAATCCATTGCCAAGTTCAAAGTTTTGAAGATTTAAACATATATCTTCTAAGTTTTGTATAGTTTTATCTCTTACATTTAGGTCTTTGATCCATTTTGAGTTAATTTTTATATATGGTATGAAGTAAGGGGCCAACTTCACTTTTTTTTTCCATGTGGATATCCAGTTGTCCAACACCATTTGTTGAAGAGACTTTTCTTTCCCAGTAAATGTTCTTGGAACCCTTGACATAAATCAATTAGCCATAGATGCATGGGTTAATTATTGGATCCTCAGTTCTATTCCATGGTCTATATACCTATCCTATGTCAGTATCACACTGTTTTGATTACTGTAGCTTTGAAAGTGGAATATGTGAGGCTTCCAATTTCATTCTTTTTTTTCAAGATTATTTTGGCTGTTTTGGATCCCTTACTATAATAGATGACTTTTAGGATCAGCTTTTTTATTTCTGCAAGGAAAAAAAAGGCTCTTGTGTTTGATAGGGATTACACTGAGTCTGTAGATCACTTTGAAGAGTATTGCCATCTTAACATTAAATTTTCCCATCCACAATACTCAAAAAATACAAAACCACTAATCTTAAGGGATACATGCACCCCTGTGTTTATAGCAGCACTATTTACAATAGCCAAACTATGGAAGCAGCCCAAGTGTACACTGAGAGAAAATGGATGAAGAAGATGTAGCATATGTATGTGTATATACACATACACATATGTGTGTGTGCATATATATATGTGTATATATACATATATATATACATATATATGGTGGAATATTATTCAGCCATAAAAAAGAATGAAATCTTCCCATTTGCAAAGAAATAGATGGAGCTAGAGAGTATTATCCTAAGTACAATAAACCAGTCAGAGAAAGACAAATACTATATGATTTCACTTATATGTGGAATTTAATAAACAAAACAAATGATCAAAGGGAAAAGAGAGAGAGAGAGAGAGACACAAGTCAATAACAAACTCTTAACTATAGAGAACAAACTGATGGTCATGAGAAGAGGTGGGTGGAGGAATGGGTTAAATAGGTGAGGGGGATTAAGGAGTGCACCTGTCCTGATGAGCACCAGGTGATGTATGGAATTGTTGAATCACTATATTGTACACCTGAAACTAATAGAACACTGAATGTTAACTATACTGGAAATAAAATTTAAAAAAAAAAACTTCCAGTACACAAGATGGCTTCTCATTTATTTATTTTTTTTATTTATATATGAAATTTATTGTCAAATTGGTTTCCATAACAACACCCAGTGCTCATCCCAAAAGGTGTCCTCCTCAATACCCTCTCCTCTTCTCTCCTCCCTCCCACCCCCCATCAACCCCTAGTTTGTTCTCAGTTCTCAACAGTCTCTTATGCTTTGGCTGTCTCCCACTCTAACCTCTTTTTTTTTTTTTCCTTCCCCTCCCCCATGGGTTCCTGTTAAGTTTCTCGGATCCACATAAGAGTGAAACCATATGGTATCTGTCTTTCTCTGTATGGCTTATTTCACTTAGCATCACACTCTCCAGTTCCATCCACGTTGCTACAAAAGGCCATATTTCATTTTTTCTCATTGCCACGTAGTATTCCATAGTGTATATAAACCACAATTTCTTTATCCATTCATCAGTTGATGGACATTTAGGCTCTTTCCATAATTTGGCTATTGTTGAGAGTGCTGCTAT
>NW_024412427.1:36663285-36829797 GCF_014898765.1 Herpailurus yagouaroundi
TAATTCACTTTTGCTTTTAATTCCCTTGCCTTTGGGGATGTGTCGAGTAAGAGATTGCTACGGCTGAGGTCAGAGAGGTCTTTTCCTGCTTTCTCCTGTAAGGTTTTGATGGTTTCCTGTCTCACATTCAGGTCCTTTATCCATTTTGAGTTTCTTTTTGTGAATGGTGTGAGAAAGTGGTCTAGTTTCAACCTTCTGCATGTTGCCGTCCAGTTCTCCCAGCACCATTTGTTAAAGAGACTGTCTTTTTTCCATTGGATGTTCTTTCCTGCTTTGTCAAAGATGAGTTGGCCATACGTTTGTGGGTCTAGTTCTGGGGTTTCTATTCTATTCCATTGGTCTATGTGTCTGTTTTTGTGCCAATACCGTGCTGTCTTGATGATGACAGCTTTGTAGTAGAGGCTAAAGTCTGGGATTGTGATGCCTCCTGCTTTGGTCTTCTTCTTCAAAATTCCTTTGGCTATTTGGGGCCTTTTGTGGCTCCATATGAATTTTAGGATTGCTTGTTCTAGTTTCGAGAAGAATGCTGGTATAATTTTGATTGGGATTGCATTGAATGTGTAGATAGCTTTGGGTAGTATTGACATTTTGACAATATTTATTCTTCCAATCCATGAGCAGGGAATGTCTTTCCATTTCTTTAAATCTTCTTCAATTACCTTCATAAGCTTTCTATAGTTTTCAGCATACAGATCCTTTACATCTTTGGTTAGAGTGATTCCTAGGTATTTTATGCTTCTTGGTGCAATTGTGAATGGGATCAGTTTCTTTATTTGTCTTTCTGTTGCTTCATTGTTAGTGTATAAGAATGCAACTGATTTCTGTACATTGATTTTGTATCCTGCAACTTTGCTGAATTCATGTATCAGTTCTAGCAGACTTTTGGTGGAGTCTATCGGATTTTCCATGTATAATATCATGTCATCTGCAAAAAGCGAAAGCTTGACTTCATCTTTGCCAATTTGGATGCCTTTGATTTCCTTTTGTTGTCTGATTGCTGATGCTAGAACTTCCAGCACTATGTTAAACAACAGCGGTGAGAGTGGGCATCCCTGTCGTGTTCCTGATCTCAGGGAAAAAGCTCTCAGTTTTTCCCCGTTGAGGATGATGTTAGCTGTGGGCTTTTCATAAATGGCTTTTATGATCTTTAAGTATGTTCCTTCTATCCCGACTTTCTCAAGGGTTTTTATTAAGAAAGGGTGCTGGATTTTGTCAAAGGCCTTTTCTGCATCGATTGACAGGATCATATGGTTTTTCTCTTTTTTTTTGTTAATGTGATGTATCACGTTGATTGATTTGCGAATGTTGAACCAGCCCTGCATCCCAGGAATGAATCCCACTTGATCATGGTGAATAATTCTCTTTATATGCCGTTGAATTCGATTTGCTAGTATCTTACTGAGAATTTTTGCATCCATATTCATCAGGGATATTGGCCTGTAGTTCTCTTTTTTTACTGGGTCTCTGTCTGGTTTAGGAATCAAAGTAATACTGGCTTCATAGAATGAGTCTGGAAGTTTTCCTTCCCTTTCTATTTCTTGGAATAGCTTGAGAAGGATAGGTATTAGCTCTGCTTTAAACGTCTGGTAGAACTCCCCTGGGAAGCCATCTGGTCCTGGACTCTTATTTGTTGGGAGATTTTTGATAACCGATTCAATTTCTTCGCTGGTTATGGGTCTGTTCAAGCTTTCTATTTCCTCCTGATTGAGTTTTGGAAGAGTGTGGGTGTTCAGGAATTTGTCCATTTCTTCCAGGTTGTCCAATTTGTTGGCATATAATTTTTCATAGTATTCCCTGAAAATTGTTTGTATCTCTGAGGGATTGGTTGTAATAATTCCATTTTCATTCGTGATTTTATCTATTTGGGTCATCTCCCTTTTCTTTTTGAGAAGCCTGGCTAGAGGTTTGTCAATTTTGTTTATTTTTTCAAAAAACCAACTCTTGGTTTCGTTGATCTGCTCTACAGTTTTTTTTAGATTCTATATTGTTTATTTCTGCTCTGATCTTTATTATTTCTCTTCTTCTGCTGGGTTTAGGCTGCCTTTGCTGTTCTGCTTCTATTTCCTTTAGGTGTGCTGTTAGATTTTGTATTTGGGATTTTTCTTGTTTCTTGAGATAGGCCTGGATTGCAATGTATTTTCCTCTCAGGACTGCCTTCGCTGCATCCCAAAGCGTTTGGATTGTTGTATTTTCATTTTCGTTTGTTTCCATATATTTTTTAATTTCTTCTCGAATTGCCTGGTTGACCCACTCATTCGTTAGTAGGGTGTTCTTTAACCTCCATGCTTTTGGAGGTTTTCCAGACTTTTTTCTGTGGTTGATTTCAAGCTTCATAGCATTGTGGTCTGAAAGTATGCATGGTATGATTTCAATTCTTGTAAACTTATGAAGGGCTGTTTTGTGACCCAGTATATGATCTATCTTGGAGAATGTTCCATGTGCACTCGAGAAGAAAGTATATTCTGTTGCTTTGGGATGCAGAGTTCTAAATAGATCTGTCAAGTCCATCTGATCCAATGTCTCATTCAGGGCCCTTGTTTCTTTATTGACCGTGTGTCTAGATGATCTATCCATTTCTGTAAGTGGGGTGTTAAAGTCCCCTGCAATTACCACATTCTTATCAATAATGTTGCTTATGTTTATGAGTAATTGTTTTATATATTTGGGCGCTCCGGTATTCGGCGCATAGACATTTATAATTGTTAGCTCTTCCTGATGGATAGACCCTGTCACTATTATATAATGTCCTTCTTCATCTCTTGTTACAGCCTTTAATTTAAAGTCTAGTTTGTCTGATATAAGTATGGCTACTCCAGCTTTCTTTTGGCTTCCAGTAGCATGATAAATAGTTCTCCATCCCCTCACTCTCAATCTAAAGGTGTCCTCAGGTCTAAGATGAGTCTCTTGTAGACAGCAAATAGATGGGTCTTGTTTTTTTATCCATTCTGATACCCTCTGTCTTTTGGTTGGTGCATTTAATCCATTTACATTCAGTGTTATTATAGAAAGATATGGGTTTAGAGTCATTGTGATGTCTGTATGTTTTATGCTTGTAGTGATGTCTCTGGTACTTTTTCTCACAGGGTCCCCCTTAGGATCTCTTGGATGGCTGGTTTAGTGGTGACAAATTCCTTCAGTTTTTGTTTGTTTGGGAAGACCTTTATCTCTCCTTCTATTCTAAATGACAGACTTGCTGGATAAAGGATTCTCAGCTGCATATTTTTTCTGTCTAGCACCCTGAAAATCTCGTGCCAATTCTTTCTGGCCTGCCAAGTTTCAAAAGAGAGATCAGTCACGAGTCTTATAGGTCTCCCTTTATATGTGAGGGCACGTTTACCCCTTGCTGCTTTCAGAATTTTCTCTTTATCCTTGTATTTTGCCAGTTTCAGTATGATATGTCGTGCAGAAGATCGATTCAAGTTACGTCTGAAGGGAGTTCTCTGTGCCTCTTGGATTTCAATGCCTTTTTCCTTCCCCAGTTCAGGGAAGTTCTCAGCTATTATTTCTTCACGTACCCCTTCAGCACCTTTCCCTCTCTCTTCCTCCTCTGGGATACCAATGATGCGTATATTATTTCCTTTTAGTGTATCACTTAGTTCTCTAATTTTCCCCTCATACTCCTGGATTTTTTTATCTCTCTTTTTCTCAGCTTCCTCTTTTTCCATAACTTTATCTTCTAGTTCACCTATTCTCTCCTCTGCCTCTTCAATCCGAGCCGTGGTGGTTTCCATTTTGTTATGCATTTCGTTTAAAGCGTTTTTCAGTTCCTCGTGACTGTTCCTTAGTCCCTTGATCTCTGTAGCAAGAGATTCTCTGCTGTCCTCTATACTGTTTTCAAGCCCAGCGATTAATTTTATGACTATTATTCTAAATTCACTTTCTGTTATATTATTTAAATCCTTTTTGATCAGCTCATTAGCTGTTGTTATTTCCTGGAGATTCTTCTGAGGGGAATTCTTCCGCTTGGTCATTTTGAATAGTCCCTGGCGTGGTGAGGACCTGCAGGGCACTTCCCCTGTGCTGTGGTGTATAACTGGAGTTGGTGGGCGGAGCCGCAGTCAGACCTGATGTCTGCCCCCAGCCCACCGCTGGGGCCACAGTCAGACTGGTGCGTGCCTTCTCTTCCCCTCTCCTAGGGGCGGGATTCACTGTGGGGTGGGGTGGCCTGTCTGGGCTACTTGCACTCTGCCAGGCTTGTGATGCTGGGGATCTGGCGTCTTAGCTGGGGTGGGTAGGCAAGGTGCACAGGGGCAGGAGGGGCAGGCTTAGCTCGCTTCTCCTTAGGTGATCCACTTCAGGAGGGGCCCTGTGGCAGCAGGAGGGAGTCAGATCCGCTGCCGGAGGTTTGGCTCCGCAGAAGCGCAGAGTTGGGTGTTTGCGCGGAGTGAGCAGGTTCCCTGGCAGGAACTGGTTCTCTTTGGGATTTTTGCTGGGGGATGGGCGGGGAAGATGGCGCTGGCAAGCGCCTTTGTTCCCCACCAAACTGAGCTCTGTCGTCCGGGGGCTCAGCAGCTTTCCTTCCCTTTGTCCTCCAGCCTTCCCGCTTTCTGAGCAGAGCTGTTAACTTATGACCTCCCAGCCGCTAAGTCGCGCTTGCTGTCGGAACACAGTCCGTCAGGCCCCTCCGCTTTTTGCAAGCCAGACTCGGGGGCTCTGCTTGGCCGGCGAGCCGCCCCTCCGCCCCGGCTCCCTCCCGCCAGTCCTTGGAGCGCGGACCACCTCGCCGCCCTTCCTACCCTCTTCCGTGGGCCTCTTGTCTGCGCTTGGCTCCGGCGACTCCGTTCTCCTAATCCTCTGGCGGTTTTCTGGGTTATTTAGGCAGGTGTAGGTGGAATCTAAGTGATCAGCAGGACGCGCGGTGAGCCCAGCGTCCTCCTACACTGCCATCTTCCTCCTCCTCATTTATTTAGATCTTTAACTTCTTTCAGCAATGTTTTGTTGTTTTCTCATGCCTCCTTTGTTAAATATATACCTAGGTATTTTATTCTTTTTGATGTTGTTGTTAGTAAATTTTTTTCTTTTTTTAAGTTTATTTATTTATTTTGAGAGAGGGGAGGGGCAGTGATGGAGGGCGAATCCCAAGCAGGTTCCTCACTGTCAGCACAGAGCCTGATGCAGGGCTTGAACTCATGAACCATGAGATCTTGACCTGAGCCAAAGTCAGGTGCTTAATGGACTGGGTGGACTGAGCCACCCAGACACCCCAGTAAAATTTTTTTCTTACTTTCCATCTTACACTGTTCATTGCTAGTGTCTATAAATACAACTAATTGTGGTATATTGTGGTATACAACTAATTGTGGCCAGTGTCTTGTACCCTGAAAATTTACTGAACTTATTTATTACCTGCTAGTAAGGTTTTATGGATCCCTCAGGCTTTTCAATGTATAAGATCATGCCATGAGAAAATGGTGTTAATTTAACTTTTTCCTTTCCATTTTAAATGCCTTTTAATTTCTTTTTCTTGTCTAAGTTTCTGGATAGAAAGACTAGTAGTGTTTGAATGGAAGTGGTGAAACTGGTATCAATATTTTCTTCTTAATGTTATAAGGAAAGCTTTCAGCCTTTTGCTTTGGGTATGATATTAGCTGTGGGCTTTTTCACTAACACCCTTTACTATATTGAGTAAGTTACTTTCTATTCCTCGTTTGTTGATTGTTTTTATTATGAAAGGGAGTTGAATTTTGTCAAATGCTTTTTCTGCATCAATGCAGGTGATCATGTGGGGTTTTCTTCATTGTATTAATATGGTATATTACACTAATTTGTTTTCATATATTGCATTCCTAGGATAAATCCCACTTGGTCATAGTGTATAATCCTTTTGAATTGTACTGTTAATTAGGTGTGCAAGTATTTTGCTGAGGATTTTTTCATATACTGCTATAGATTGGATTCCCTTCTAACACTCATATGTTGATGTCCTAACCCCCAATGTGATGATATTTGGAGATAGCATTTCTGAAGGTTATTAAGGTTAAAGAAGTCATAGGTGGGGCCCTAATCTGATAGGACTGGTGACCTCAAAATAAGAGGAAGATATCTCTTTAATTTCTTCATCTATTTACCTATTATCTATCTATCTATCCATCCATCTATGTATCTATCCATCTATGTCTCTCCATTCCGTGGAAAGGCCATGTGAGGACTGCAGTGAGAAAGCAACCACCTGCAAGCCAGAAAGAGAGCACTCTTCAGAAGCCAAACCCTGGCACCTTCATCTGAGACTTCCAGCCTCTAGAACCATGGGAAAGAAAATTCTCTTGTTTAAGTCACCCAGACTGTGGTAATGTGTTATGTCAGCCCAAGCATACTAATACACATATCCATAAGGAATATTACCTGCAGTTTTGTTTTCTTCTGATGTCTTCGTCTGACTTTGGTATTCAGGTAATTATGGCCTGACAGAATGAGTTAGAAAAATATCTCTTATCTGTTTTTTTGGAAGAGTTTGAAAAGGATTGAAGTTAATTTTCTTTAAATGTTTTGTCTAATTCACTAGGCAAGCCATCCGCTGTTTGGCTTTTCTTTGCTGGAAGCTTTTTTTTTTTTCCTGATTCAATCTCTTTCTTTTTATATTCTGGGCAGATTTTCTATTTCTTCTTGAATCAGTTTTGGTAGTTGGTATGTTTCTAGGAATTTGTCTATTCAACTAGATAACCTAATTTGTTGGCATATAAGTGTTTACAATGTTTTATTGTTATTCTTTTTTATTTCTGTAGGTCAGTAGTAATATCCTCATTTTCATTTCTGATTTTAATAATTTAAGTTTTCTCTCAGTAGTATAGTTAACTGATTGTCAATTTTTTTGATGTTCCTAGACTCACCTTTTGGTTTTGTTGATTTTCTATTGTTTTCTTATCCTCCATTTTGTTCATCTCCACTCTAATCTTTATAATCTCTTTCCTTCTTCTAGCTTTGTGTTTAGTTTGTCCTTTTTTTCTAGCTCCTATTGTAAAGTTATGATATCAGTTATATGTTTTTCTTCTTCTTTTTTTAATATAGGCATTACACCTATAAATTTCCTTCTGAGCACTGCTTTTGTTATATCCCATGAATTTTGGTATGTTGTGTTCTGTTTTCATTCATGTCAAAATATTTTCAAACTTTCCTTCTGGTTAAGTGTTTCATTTGATTTCCTCATATTCATGAATTTTCCAGTTCCTTCTGTTATTGAATTCTAGTTTCATTCCATTGTGGTCATAGAAGACACTTTGTATGATTTCAGTCTTTTTAAATTTATTCAGACTTGTTTTATGGCCTAATATGTAGACCACGACTTGTGCACTTGACAAGAATGTGTATTCTGCTGTTGTTGGATGGAGTGTACTGTACATATCTGTTAGATCTAATTGATTTATGATGTTGTTCAAGTCCTCTATTTACTTATTGCTCTTCTGTCTAGTTGTTCCACTCATTTGACAATGTGGAATTGAAGTCTCCCACTATTACTGTAGAATTATCTATTTCTCTCTTTAAATATGTCAGTGTTTAATATCATGAGACTCAGTAGGTGTGTATATGTGTAAATGTTGTACCTATGTGACAGATTAACCCTATTATCAATATATAATATTCTTCTTTGTCTTTATAATAACTTTTTACTTAAGGCTTATTTTGCCTGAGATTAGTATAGCCACTTCAACTCTCTTTTGATTATTATTCACATAAAATATCATTATCTTTTCTCTCACTTGCAACCTTTTTGTGTCTTTGAATACAACAGGAGACTCTTGTGGACAACTTACAGTTGGGGCACTTTCTTTGTGTGTGTGCATTCTAATCTCTGCATTTTAAATGAGTTTAATGTCATTCACATTTAAAGTAATTACAGATAATGATTTACTTTTGCAATTTTTTTATTTTTCTTTATGTCTTTTATCTATTTTATTCATCAATTCTTATATTACTAACTCTTTGTGTTTGATTTTTTTATAGTGCACTATTTTTATGCCTTTCTGATTTTTTTTCTGTATATTATTTTCTTCAGGTTACCTTGGGAATTACAACTCACATCTTAAATTATATGGAACTAGTTTAGATGGAACTAATAACAACTTAGCTTCAATAGTATCCCAAAACTCTGTTCCTATGTAGCTCCTTCTTTTCTCCTTCATGTTGTTAGTGTCATAAATCACATCTTTATACATTGTGTGCCCGTTAACATGGATTTATAATTATTGTTTTATGCATTTGTCTTTAAAATAATATAGAAAAAAAAGTTACTGGGTGCCTGGGTGGTTCAGTGGGTTAAACGTCCAATTCTTGATTTCAGCTCAGGTCATGATTTCAGTTTGTGAGATCAAGCCCCATGTCCAGCTCTGTGCTGAAGGAGTGGAGCCTGCTTGGGATTCTCTCTCTCCCCTCTCTCTCTGCCCCTCCCTCACTCACACACTCTCTCAAAATAAGTAAATAAATTTAAAGAAAGAAAAGAAGAAAGAAAGAAAGAAAGAAAGAAAGAAAGAAAGAAAGAAAGAAAGAAAAGGGAGGGAGGGAGGGAGGGAGGGAGGAAGGAAGGAAGGAAGGAAGGAAGGAAGGAAGGAAGGTTACCAACCAAAAACACAATACTGGCTTTTATATTTACCTATGTGACTATCTTTACCAGTATTCTTTATTTCTTCATGTGGTTTTGAGATACTGTTTAGTGTGCTTTCATTTCAGCTGAAGACCTCCCTATAAGCATTTCTTGTAGAGTAGGTGTACTAGCAACAAACTCCATCAGGTTTTATTTATTTATCTGGGAATGTTTTAATTATGCCTTTATTTTTGAAGGGCAGTATTGTTGGCTATAAAGTTCTTGTTTGACAGATTTCTTCTTTTAAGCACTTTGAAGATATCATCCTATTGATAAATCAGCTGTCAGTCTTATTGAGGATCTATAGTAAGCTATAGGATTCAGAGCTGATCAAGGAAAAGACAGGCCCACAAGATGCCAATATTTTTATTGGGCAACGCTTGGACAGAATTGAATGAGAAATAAAGTCGCTCACAGCAGGAGAGCTTCCAGAGACTATGGCACAAGTACCTCCCTGAAGGAGGAAATGGGTAAGGGAACTCCCAGAAGAGAGGGAAATGGAAGGGCTTACATGATGTTTAGGTGATGTTGTTCAGTAGCAAGATGGAGTCTCTGGGTCATGGAGTTCTGAAGAGCAACAGAAGCTTAGGGTCTTTAATAGACAAAGAGTTTGTCATATCTTTGGTTAGCACATTTGAGTGCAATTTCATGGGGTATGCAAAGCAGGAAGGCTCAACTTAAGTAGCTTTGGGGGTTACATTTAAAAGTGAATCTGGGGCGCCTGGGTGTCTCAGTCGGTTAAGCATCTGACTTTTGGTTTCAGCTTAGGTCATGATCTCACGGTTTGTGAGATTGAGCCCACATCTGACTGCACTGACAGTGCAGAGCCTACTTGGGATTCTCTCTCTCTCTCTCTCTCTCTCTCTCTCTCTCGCCCTCTCTCTCTGCCCATCCCCTGCTAATGTATGCATTCTCTCTCTTTCTCTCAAAGATAAATAAACAAAAATAAATAAATAAAATAAATAAATAAAAGTAAACTTGCACAGTGAATATGCACCTGAAACTAAAATGCCACTGTGTGTCAACTATACTTCAATAAAAAATAAAAGTATTTTTAGCCATTTTTTAAAAATAAAATAAATAAATAAAATAGTAAGTGTATAAGATTTAAGTTTGGTGCCACTGGACATTGAGCTAGCAGTCCTAGACTACATGAAGAAGTAAACCACATAAGGGCAATATATAGGGATCTTTTTTTGAGAGAGAGAGAGAGAGAGAGAGAGAGAAAGCATGAGCAGGGGAGAGGGGAGGTGCAGAGGGAGAGGGAGAGAGAATCTTAAGCCTGCTTCATAGCCAGGATAGAGACCAATGCAGAACTTGATCTCATGACCCTGAGATCATGACTTAAGCTGACATCAAGCGTCGGACACTTAACTGTGTCACCCAGGTGCCCTCAGCAGTCATATTTAACCCATCTATATAGCAAGATCCGTACATAATCAGTCACTTTCCTCTTGCTACTTTCAAGATTCTCCTTTTGTCTTTGTCTTTCAACAGTTTGATTATAAGGTGCCTTGCTGTGGATTTCTGAGTTTATTGAGAGCTTGTTAAATGTATAATGTCTTTTATAAGATTTGGGAAGTTTTCAGCTATTATTTCTGCAACTATTCTTTCTCTCCCTTTCTCTCTTTCCTCTCCTTCTGGGACTCTCATTCTGTATATGTTGGTAGGCCTGATTGTGTTCCACAGGTGACTTAGGCTCTGCTTATTTTCCTTCACTGCTTTTCCTTTCTACTCTTCAGAATGGATAATTTCAATTGTCTCATCTTCCATTTAGTAATTCTTCTGTCTACCTGTTCAAATGTGCTATTGAAATTCTTTTGTGAATTTTTGATATGTTGTTGTACTTTTCAGCTCCAAATTCCTATTTCGTTCCTTTGATAATTTCTATTGTTATTCTTTATTTGTTGAGCCATCACTTTCTTGGTTTCCTTTAGTTCCTTATCTAGTTTATTTGAGCTCTTTGAGCCTATTTAAGACAGTTGATTTAAAGTCTTTGTCTAATAACTCCAATGTCTGTACTTCCACAGGGACAGTTTCTGTTCATTTCTTTTGTGTGTGTGAATGGGCCATGCTTTCTTGTGCTTTTTTTCCATGTCTCATAATTTTTTATCGAAAAGTGAAAATTTTTATATTATAATGTGGTAAATCTAAATCAGATTCTTCCCTCTCCTTAGTGTTTGTTTTTGCTTGCTATGGGTTGTGATTGTCCGTTTAGTGATTTTTCTAAAATATTTTCTCAAAAGACTATTTTTTTGGCACGTGATGGCTGAAGTCTCTACCCCTTTAGTTTAGTGTTCAGCTAATAGTTTCACAGACATTTGCTTAAATACTGTGCTTCAGCTATCTTTTTCTTGATTCAGCATTTTCTTCATTGCTCTAAACCTTTGACTATTTTCTGGGGTTCAAAAAAATTGATCACGCCTTTCTTTTGCTTTTTTTTTCAGTGAGGAGATGGGCCTTTTGAATTCCATACTCTCTTTTCAGTAATATCCCTATGATCCTTTTGGAGTTAATTTTTGTATATGATGTGAAACAGGGATCCAAATTTACTGTTTCTACACCAAATTATATAACATTGTATGTTGAAAGGAATATGTTTTCTCCCATCTGAATTATCCTGGCAACCTTGTCCAAAGTTAATTGAGTAGAAACGTAAGGATTTATTTCTGGACTCTAAATTCTATTTCTATTAACTTGAACTATACATCTATTCTTGTGCCAGTACTATACAGTAATGTTGACTATAGCTTTCTAATAAATTTTGAATTGGGAAACTATGAGTCCTCCTCTGTCTTCTTCTTTTTCAAAAGTTTTTGACTATTCCAGGTCTCTTTCATTTCTGTATGAATTTTCATATTATCTTGCCAAATTTCTACAAAAAAGTGTAATTAAGGTTTTATAAAGATTGCATTTATCTGTAGATCAATTTGAGAAGACCTACCATCTTAATATTAAATATTTTAATTCATAACATAGCATGTCTTTCCATTTACTTAGGTCTTCTAAAATTTCTTTCAATTATTATTTTCTAGTTTTCAACGTATAAGTCATACACATTTTGTAAATTTCTTTCTAAATATTTTATTCTTTTGATATTGTTATAAATAGAATTGCTTCCTAAATTTGATTTCATTCAATGTTCATGACTAGTGTATAGAAATACATTTTTTTTTTTTTTGGTTTTTAATTCTGAAGTTAGTTTTTAAAAAATGTAGTTTTGGCTTCAGTAGAATCCAGTGATTCATCACTTACATATAACACCCAGTACTCATCCCAACAAGTGCCCTCCTTAAGCTTTTTACTATTAATCTCGCCCCCATCAATCTTCAGTGTGTTCTCTGCACTTAAGAGTCTTACATGGTTTGCCTCTCTCTCTGTTTTTATCTTACTTTTCCTTCTCTTCCCCTAAGATTATCTGTTAAGTTTCTCAAATTCCACATATGAGTGAAATCATGTGATATCTGTCTTTCTCTGATTGACTTGTTTCACTTAGCATAATACCCTCCAGTTCTATTCATGTTGTTGAAATGGCAAGATTTCATTCTGTTTCATCATCAAGTAGTATTCCATTGTGTATATATACTGCATCTTCTTCATTCATTCATCAGTTGATGGACATTTGGGCTCTTCCCATACTTTGGCTATTGTTGATAGCACTGCTATAAACATTGGGATGCATGTGCCCCTTCAAATCAAGATTTCTGTATTCTTTGGATAAATTCCTAGTAGTGAAATTGCTGGGTCTTTGAGTAATTCTATTTTTAATATTTTTAAGAACTTCCACACTATTTTCCAGAGCGGCTGCACCAGTTTGCATTCCCACCAACAGTGCAATAGGGTTCCCCTTTCTCCACATCCTTGTCAACATCTGATGTTTCCTGAGTTGTTAATTTTAGCTATTCTGACTGGTGTGAGGTGGTATCTATTGTGGTTTTGATTTGTATTTCCCTGATGATACACAATTTTGAGCATCTCTTCATGTGTCCACTTGCCATCTGGATGTCTTCTTTGGAAAAATGTTCATGTCTTTTGCCTGTTTCTTCACTGGATGATTTTGGGTGTTGCATTTGGTAAGTTCTTTGTAGACTTGTGATACTAACCCTTTATCTGATATGTCATTTGCAAATATCTTCTCCCATTTCACTGGTTGTCTTTTAGTTTTGTTGATTGTTTATAGCTTTTTATCTTGATGAGGTCCCAATAGTTCATTTTAGCTTTTGCTTCTCTTGTCTTCGGTGACATGTCAAGTAAGAAGTTACTTCAGCCAAGGTCAAAGAGGTTGCTGCCTGTGTTCTCCTCTAGGATTTTGATGGTTTCCTGTCTCACATTAGGTATTTCATCCATTATTAATTTATTTTTGTGTATGGTGTGAGAAAGTGGTCCAGTTTCATTCTTTTGCATGCTGCTATCCAGTCCTCCCAGCACCATTTGCTGAAGACACTTTTTTTCCACTGGATACTCTTTCCTGCTTTATTGAGGATTAGCTGGCCATATATTTGTGGGTCCAGTTTTGGGTTCTCTGTTCTATTCCATTGATCTATGTGTCTGTTTTTTGTGCCAAACCACACTGTCTTGATAATTACAACTTTGTAATACAGGTTTAAGTCTGGGATTGTGACGACTCCAGCTTTGGTTTTCTTTTTCAACATTACTTTGGCTTTTCAGGGACTTTTGTGGTTCCACACAAATTTTAGGATTGTTCTAGCTCTGTGAAGAATACTGGTGCTATTTTGATAGGGATTGCATTGAACATGTAGATTGCTTTGGGTAGTATTGACATTTTTAACAATGTTTGTTCTTCCAATCCATGAACATGGAGTGTTTTTCCATTTCTTTGTGTCTTCTTCCATTTCTTTCACAGGTTTCTATAGTTTTCAGTATATTGATCTTTTAGCTCTTTGTTTAGGTTTATTCCTAGGTATTTTATGGGTTTTGGTGCAATTGTGAATGGGATTAGTTTCTATTTCTCTTTCTATTGCTTAATTTTTGGTGTATAAAAATGCAACTGATTTCTGTACATTGATTTTATATCCTGTGACTTTGTTGAATTCATGTATCAGCTCTAGCAGTTTTTTGGTGAAGTCTTTTGGGTTTCACATGTAGAGTATAATGTCATCTGCAAAGAGTGAAACTTTGACTTCTTATTTGCCAATTTGGGTGCATTTTCTTTTTGTTGTCTGATTGCCGACGCTAGGACTTCCAACACTATGTTAAACAACACTGGTGAGAATGGGCATCCCTGTTGTATTCCTGATCTCAGGAGGAAAGCTCTCAGTTTTTCCCCATTGAGGATGATTGGTTTTACTATATCAGTCCTATATCCTGGCACTTTGCTGAATTCATTTATTAGTTCTAAAAGCTTTTTTGTGTATGAGTGTATTCCTTAGGATTTTCCATATATAAGATGATGTCATCTGCAAATAGAGGTAATTTTAATTCTTTTTTTCCAACCAAGTTTCCTTTTATTTCTTTTCCCTGTCTAATTACCCCAGCTAGAATCTCCAGTGCAATGTTGAATAGAAGTTGCAAGAGTTGGTACCCTTGTCTTGTTATTAATAATGGGTAAAAACATTTAGTTTTCTACCACTGCATATGATGTTAACTGCGTTTTTTTTTTATTGTGATAAAATACATATAACATATAATGCATCATACAACCATTTTTAAGTTTACTGTTCTGTGGCATTAAGTCCATTAGCGTTGTTCTGCAACCATCACAACCATCCATCTCCAGAACTTTTTCATCTTCCTACACTGAAACTTTGTCCACATTAATCTCTAACTCTCATTCTCTCCCACCTCCAGTCCCTGGTAACCACCATTTTATTTTTGTCTCTGTGAATGTGACTACTGTAGATATTTCGTATTAGAGGAAGTGGAATCATGTCCTTTTGTGTGTGGCTTATTTCATTTAGCATAATGTCTTCAAGGTCTATCCATGTTGTAGCATGTGTCAGTATTTTATTCCTTTTTCAGGTTGAGTAATATTCCATTTTATGGGTGTACTACATTGTGTTTATCCATTTATCCATTGATGGAAATTTTAGTTGCTTCCACCTTTTGGCTACTGTGAATAATGGGGCTATAAACATGGGTGTACAAATATTTTACTTTCAACTATTTTAGTTATATACCCAGAATTGGAATTGCTGGATTATATGGTAATTCTATTTTTAATTTTTTGAATAACTGCCATATTGCTCTCTGTAACAGCTGCATCATTTTACATTCCCACCAGCAGTGCAGAAGTGTTCCAGTTTCTCCACATTTTGTTAAGACTTGTTATTTTCAGGGTGTCTGGGGAGCTCAATCAGTTAAGTGTCCGACTCTTGATTTTGACTGAGGTCATGATCTCACAGTTGTGAGATCAAGGGATATTGTTTCTTCCTCTCCCTCTGCCCCTCCCACTCTCCCACCCCCACTCTCTCTCTCAAAAAAAAGGAAAAAAAGATTTGTTCTGTTCTGTTTTGTTTTGTTTTGCTAATAATAACCATCCTAATGAATGTAAAATGGTATCACATTGTGGTTTGGATTTGCATTCCCCTAACAATTAGTGATGTTGAGCATCTTTTCATGTGTTTACTGTTCATTTGTATACCTTTAGAGAAATGTCCACTCAAGTCTTTTGCCCATTTTAAAATCAGGTTGTTTTTTGTTGTTGTGAAGTTGTAGATATTTTTATATATTAGTCCCTTAACAAGTATATGATTTGCAAATATTTTATCCCATTCTGTGGGTTTTTTTCACTCTGTCTTTGGTGTACAAGAGTTTTTAATTTTGATGTAGTCAATTTATTTTTTCTTTCTTTGCCTGTACTTTTGGTGTCATATCCAAAAAATCACTGTCTTATCCAGTGTCATGGAGCTTTTTTCTGTTTTCTTCTAAGAATTTTATTTTAGCTCTTACATTGTGGTCTTCGATCTATTTTGAGTTACATTTTATATATGTTGTAAAGTAAAGGTCCAACTTCATTTTTTGGGGGGGGGGCATGTGTAGATCCAGTTTTCTTTGCTTTTATTTTTTATAAACTTTTTAATGTTTTTTTATTTGAGAGAGAGAGAGAGACAGAGACAGAGTGCAAGCAGGGGAGGAGCCGAGAGAGGGAGACAGAATCTGAAGCAGGCTCCAGGCTCTGAGCCGTCAGCACAGAGCCTGACGCAGGGCTCAAACCCACAGACAGTGAGATCATGACCTGAGCTGAAGAGTAGAAAGGAAAAGCAGTGAAGGAAAATAAGCAGAGCCTAAGTCACCTGTGGAACACAATCAGGCACACCAACATATGCAGAATGAGAGTACCAGAGGGAGAGGAAAGAGAGAAAGGGAGAGAAAGAATAGTTGCAGAAATAATAGCTGAAAACTTCCCAAATCTTATAAAAGACATTACGCATTTAACAAGCTCAATAAACTCAGAAATCCACAGCAAGGCACCTTATAATCAAACTGTTGAAAGACAAAGACAAAAAGAGAATCTTGAAAGTAGCAAGAGGAAAGTGACTGTTTCCATACAACACCCAGTGCTCCTCCCAACAGGTGTCCTCCTCAATGCCCATCACCCACCCACCCCTCCCACCCACACCCTCAGTTTATTCTCAGTTTTTAAGAGTCTCTTATGGTTTGAATAATTTCAATTGTCTCATCTTCCATTTAGTAATCTTCTGTCTACCTGTTCAAATGTGCTATTGAAATTCTCTTGTGAATTTTTGATATGTTGTTGTATGGAAACCAATTTGACAATAAATTTCATATTTAAAAAAAAACCTCCACCCCAAACAAACAAACAAAACAAACAAACCTTCCTATAAAGAGAACCCCAGGCCCAGATGGCTTAAACCCAAAATTTAAAGAAACAAAAACAAAAAAACCACAATGCATTTTCACCCCCCAAAATATAATGGAAGGGAACATTTTTCAACTAATTTTACAAAGCACGTTTTACTCTGATACCCAAACCAAAGACATAACAAGAAAAGAATACTATAGATCAATCTCTCTTATGAATATAAGTGCAAACCTCTCAACAAAATACCAGCAAACCAAAGACACCAACACATAAAAAAGATTATGTAGCATGACCAAGTGTAATTCATTCAAGGAATGCAAGATTGGTTATATGAAAATCAGTCAGTGTCAAACACTGTATTAATAATTAAAAAAAAGGACAAAATCACATGATTATCTCAGACACAAAAGCATTTGACCAAAATCCAACATGCTTCATGATAAAAACTAGGAACGAAGAGAACATTCTCAAACTATTAAAGGGTATCTATGAAATCCACAGCTATACTACCATAAAGACAAACAAACCAATAGAATAGAATAAAGAGCACAGAAGTAAGTCTGTATATATATGTTAAATGATTTTCAACAAAGGTGGCAAGATCATTTAGTGGGGAAAAGGGCTATAATTGAAGCAATCTGTGTGTGTTTATGTGTCTGTGATCCAGAAAGACCTTTCCTTCTCATTATGTAATTAATTGTGTAATGTTGCCTTATCTTGAGAGAGCATTAATAAATTAGCTTATAAAGGAACTCTTTTCCTGGTTGGCTTATAGAGCAGTTGGATCATTTTTAGCCCATTCCAGCAATCCTTGCCTTTTTATTGGAATGTTTAATCCATTTACATTCCAAATAATTACTGATAAGGTAGAATTTATGTCTTTCATTTTGCTATTTGTCTTCTACATTCTTACATCTTTTTGGTTCTTCCCTTACTCCATGACTGCCTTCTCTATTTAAATATTTTCTAATATATCATTTTAATTCCCTTGCTGTTTATTTATTATTTTTTTTTATAATTTCTTAGTGATTGCCCTGGGGATTACAATGAATTTATTAACTTAAAATAATCTAGCTCTTTTCCTCCCTGGCTGCCTAAAGCTCGACCGCCATCATGAATGACACAGTAACTATCCAGACCAGGAAGTTCATGACCAACCGACTACTTCAGCGGAAACAGATGGTCATCGATGTTCTTCACCCCAGAAAGGCAACAGTACCTAAGACAGAAATTCGGGAAAAACTAGCCAAAATGTACAAGACCACACCAGATGTCATCTTTGTATTTGGATTCAGAACCCATTTTGGAGGTGGCAAGACAACTGGCTTTGGCATGATTTATGATTCCTTGGATTATGCAAAGAAAAATGAACCCAAACATAGACTTGCACGACATGGCCTGTATGAGAAGAAAAAGACGTGGAGAAAACAGCGGAAGGAACGCAAGAACCGAATGAAGAAAGTCAGGGGAACTGCAAAAGCTAATGTTGGTGCTGGCAAAAAGTGAGCTGGAGATTGGACAACAGAAGGAGTAAAGATGCTTCAGGGACTATCTGGCATTTGTGCAGATTTTTCATGAGAGGATTAATAAACTAAGAACTTAAAAAAAAAAAAAACTTAAAATAATCTAGGCCCAGGGTGCCTGGGTGGTTCAGTCAGTTAAGCGTATGACTCTTGATTTTGGCTCACGTCATGATCTCATCGTTCATGAGCTCAAGCACTGCATTGGTCTCTGCACTGATAGCATGGAGCCTGCTTGGGATTCTGTCTCCTTCTCTCTCTGTCCCCTCCTCTGCTTGCTCTCTCTCTCAAAATGAATAAATAAACAAAATTTTTGTAATAATCTAGTTCTAAGGCTAATAAATTTCAGTAATACACAGACTTTGCTCCAGTGTAGCTCTGTTCCCTGCTCCCTCTTTTGTCCTATTATTGTGAAACAAATGACATCTTTATATGTAAGGAGTTTATCAATACAATTTTATAATGATTGCTTTATACAGTTGTGGTTTTTTTAATATTTATTTATTTTTGAGAGAGAGAGACAGTGGGGGAGGGGCAGAGAGAGGGAGACACAGAATCCAGAGCAGACTCTGGCTCTGAGTTGTCAATACAGAGCCTGATGCAGGGCTCAAACTCACAAACTGTGAGATCATGACGTGAGCCCAAGTCAGAAGCTTAACTGAATGAGCCACGCAGGCACCCTTATACAGTTGTCTTTTAAATCATATATGAAAGGAAAATGCTTACAAACAAAAATACGGAATACTGTCTTTTATTTTAATCTATATATTTATCTTTTCAGTATTCTTTGGTTTTTCATGTGGATTCAAATTATTGTCTAGTGTCCTTATATTCAACTTGAAAAACTCTTTTTAGCATTTCTTGTATGACAGGTCTACTAGTGACAAACTCCCTGGGTTTTATCTGAAAATGTCTTAATTTCTCTTTCATTTTGAAGGGTATTTTTGTTGAATATAATTTTGTGGGTTTTTTTTTCTTTTCAAACTCAGAAGACAGTGTCATTTTGGCCTCCATGGTTTCTGATTGAGAATCCATCCTAGGTAATGAATCACTTCTCTCTCACTGCTTTCAAGATTCTCTGTTTTTGGCTTTCAGCAGTTTGTTTATGGTGTGTCTTGGTGTAGATCTCTTTGATTCTACTTGGAATAGTTTAGCTTCCGAAATATGCAGATTAATGTTTTCCATAAAACTTGGGAAGTTTATTACTATTGTTCCTTCAAATCTTCTTTGTGCCCCTTTACCTCCTTTCCTTCTAGAAATTTAATTATGTGTATGTTTGTATGGTTGATGGTGTCCCACAGGTCTCTTATACTCTGTTCATTTGTCCATTTTTTTTTCTTTCCAATCCTCAGACTGATCATCTCAATTGATCTATCTTCAAATTTGCTGATTCTTGATTACATTAGTTCAAATCTGCTATTGAACTCTTCTAGTAATTTTTCACTTCAGAAATTGTCTTTTTCCAACTCTAGAATCTCTGGTTCTTTTAAAATAATTTCTATCTCTTTATTGATGTTCTTTATTTGGCAAGACATTGTTCTCCTACTTTCCTTTAATTCTTTAGACATATTTTCATTTGAACAATAGCTGGTTTAAAGTGTTTGTCTAGTAAATCCAACATCTTGGCTTCCTGAAGGATAATTTCTACTACTACTACTACTACTACGTTTTTCCTGTGAATGGGTCACCCTTTCCTATTTCTTTGCATATCTCATTCTTTTTCATTGAAAACTGGACATTTTAGGTAATATATTGTAGCAATTCTGGACACTTATTCCAAGTCTATAATCACTTATTTGCTTACTGATTTGTCTGGAAGTTTTCACTGTCTCTTTCCCCTCATATGAACAACCTTTTATTTCACTCCTCAGAGAGCGCAATGTTCGACACTTTCACAGTCACTTTGACCCTTCCTCTGTCCAGGGATGACAATGGTCCTAGTTGGACTTGCTTTGACTTCTCTTTCTCTGAGGAAAGAAATGTTTCCTTTATGTTTCTAGATCATCTGTCTCTACTGATATTGTACCCAGATTTAACTTCCACTAATTGCTAGCTGATTGTTCTGTTGTTTCTGACAACATTCTGGGGCATAAATTGCTCTATAATCTGATCCAGTAAAATTTGGGGCCCCTTTAAAGGATTAAAGTAGGTTTTGAATCAGTGTTTGAGGCTTGCTCTGACTCCAGTGGGGATCTTCCTAGCTACCTCTTTCCCTGGTTCTATTGAAAGCATAACTGGCCCACCATTTCCCTTGTTGCTACCAGTCTCCTCTTAATTGCTAACCACCAAAATATCCACTGCTTTTTAAAATTTTTTTAATGTTTATTTATTTTTGAGGTGGGGGCAGAGAGAGAGGGAGACAGAGGATCTGAAGCAGGGTCTTCGGTGTCAGTGAAGAGTACAGGGCTCGATCCATTTCTTTTGAGACTATGATTAGGCTTGAACTTCCCCATGTTCTATTCCATGTAAAGTCAGTCCTCTTGAGGAGAACTACAAAGTCTTTGTTATTCTTATGACCTGTCTCTTCCTCACAGAACCTCTGCACCACTGCCTTGTTTCTGGAGGTAGGGACAATCATCCCCCCCCCCGCCCTTCTCTTAGAATGATGCTCCTGCTTTACTAGAATGACACTAGAGCAGGGATATAGCCCTCAGCTTTCTGAGGTTTTCTCAGCCTGCTTTTTCTGGAATGGAAAGTCTAGCTTATGAATGAGCTGGGGCAAGGGCAACCAGGACCCAGTATTCCTGGCCTGCCATACCTGGGGTATAACCTGTGCCCTACGTGTGGGTGCGCCTACGTGGAAGAGGGTAGCCACAGACCTCTTGGCTACTCTTATCTGAAATAGAGGTTCTGCAACATGGAGCTGGAGGGAGATGAGAAATGTTAGTAGTCTTTCCCTCCTGGGGTGTAACCCAAGATTGAGAACTGAGGAGAGGAGTCCATTTTCTCGATTATACCCACCTAAAATAGAGCTTCATGGAGGGAGAGGAGACAGATCATGATCATGCCTCAGTGCCACAGACACTCGCTGTTCTTACCCAGAGTTAGTAGAATTTCTTGAATAAGTGTTTTTCCATATGCTGTATGCCCTTAGAATTTTCAGACTTAAAGTGGCTATTACTTTTAAATATTTTTTACCAGTTTTGCTTGTTTTGCTTGGGAAAGGGTCTGCAGTGCTCATTACACCACCATTTCAGAAATGCTACTACTGTGTGCACTGAGTTTTAGGATGGTTTGTTACATAGCACTGTGGCAATAGCTAACTAGTACAACAAGGCTTTTTCTCCTAAAATAACACCTAACATTTGTTGTTTACTCTGTGCTACCCAATGGTTAGATATTATTTTTAATCTTCATTTTACATATGATAAGAGTGATAGGCAGTAATTTCTCTGACATTGGACATAGCAATTTTTTTCTAGATAGGTCTTCTGAGACAAGAGAAACAAAAGCAAAAATAAACTATTGAGGCTATATCAAAATAAAAGCCTTCTTCACAGCAAAGGAAACAACCAACAAAACTAAAAGACAAGCTACTGAATGGGAGAACATATTTGCAAATAGCATATTCAGGAAAAGGTTAGTATCCAAAATATATAAAAAACTTATACATCTCAACATAAACACACCAAAAAAAAAATCCCAAATAATCCAATTTAAAAGTGGACAGAAGACATGAACAGAGATTTCTCCAAATAAGACATACAGATGACCAAGAAGACACATTTAAAAAATGCTCAACATCACTCATCAGGGAAATACATATCAAAACTACAATGAGGTATCACCTCACACCTGTCAGAATGACTAAAATCAACAACACAAGAAACAATGGGTATTGGTGAGGATATGGAAAGAAAGGAGTCCTCGTGCACTGTTGGTGGGAAGGCAAACTGGTGCACCTACTCTGAAAAACAGTATGGAGATTCCTCAAAAAGTTAAAAATAGAACTACCCTATGATCCAGTAATTGCACTACTGGATATTTACCCAAAAAAATACAGAAACATTAATTCAAAGAGATACATGCACCCTTATGTTTGTAGCAGCATTATTTATAACACCTAATTGTAGAAGCAGCCCAACTGTCCATCAATAGTGGGATGGATAAAGAAAAGGTGATGTGTACACACACACACACACACACACACACACACAGGAATATTAACCATGAAAAGAATGAAATCTTGCCTTTTGCAACAATATAGATGGATCTAGAGAGTATAATACTAAGCAAAATAAGCCAGAGTAAGACAAATACTATATGATTTAATTAATATGTGGAATTTAAGAAACAAAACAAATGAACAAAAGAGAAAAAATAGAGACCAACCAAAAAACACTGTTTTTAATATTTTAAAAAAAATTTTTAATGTTTATTTATTTTAGAAAGCGTGAACAAGGGAGGGCAGAGAGAGGGAGATACAGAATCTGAAGCAGGCTCCTGGCTCTGTGCTGTCAGCACAGAGCCCAATGCAGGGCTCAAACCTGTGAACTGTGAGATCATGACCTGATCTGAAGTCAGATGCTTGACTGACTGAGCCACCCATCCACCCCAAAATCAGACTCTTAACCATAGAGAACAAACAGATGGTTACTGGAGGGGAGGTGGGTAGAGTGATAGGTGAAATAGGCAAAGGGAATTAAGAGTACACTTACTTGAGGAACACTGAGTAATATGTGGAACTGTTGAATCATTATATTGTATACCTGAAACTAATATAATGTTGTGTGTTATCTACACTGGAATTTACATTTGTCAAGAATAAAAATAAATTTTAAAAATAAAATTAAAAAAGAGTGAAGCTCAGGGAATTTGAGGAAATTCAGGAAATTTTTCCATCTGAGTTTCCTCTTTATAACTGAGGATACAATGTTTATCCCTGATTCCATTGGGAGAGGGGGAGAAAGTAGACTAGATTGTCTCTGAACTCCCTTTCTGCTCTAATGCCCTAAGATATTAACTAAGAACCAGGTTTCCAGTACCCTCATAAATAGCCTCCAAATCCTACCTTTCCGATATCAACTATAGTTAACTCCAAATGTCCTGTCTGGTCTCTGTGCCTGAGGGCTCTTCCGGAGCCTGCATGTACAGCAGGCCAGATATGCAGAGAAATTAAAGCTTGGCAAATGACTGACAGAAGCTGATGTATACCCCAGTTCCCTCCTGCTCTAGACTTTGGTTCCCAAAGGGACCCAAACTAAGACTGAGAATCTGGAAATATTACTGTGGAGCAGAGGAAATTTGACTGAGTGAAAGTTGGGGCTCTGCCAGGTATGGAGAAGGAGTGCATGGCGAAGTCTATGTTATAAGACACAGCTGGGTCAGCAATGGGGAATCAAGACAGTGATGACCAAGAGCCTTTCAAGAGTTTGGGGCACCGGGGTGGCTCAGTCAGTTAAGTGTCCAACTTTGGCTCAGGTCATGATCTTGTGGTTCATGGGTTTGAGTCCCACATCAGGCTCTGTGCTGACAGCTCAGAGCCTGAAGCCTGTTGCAGATTCTGGGTCTCCCTGTCTCTCTAAAAAATGAATAAACATTAAAGAAATTTAAGAGACTTTCAAGGGTCATAAAGGGCTTGAGAGAAGACAGGTCAAAAGAATTGGAGGGAAGAACAAAGGATCAGGAGTAGGTCTGCTCAGATAAAGCCTTGAAACCTGGGAGTCTCTAGCCCTAGATGAGCTTGGACACTAACAAACAGGGATGTATTTGTGAAGCAGGTATGTAGCTCTTATTCACATGGCATTCCAAAATATAGATCAACTCTTTTTGTCCATGACTCAATTATAACAACTCTTTCACTATGCTTCTACAATGTAAGTGATGGATATAGCCAAGAAATCAAGATTGGGGGAACATCATGACCTCCCAACAACTACAAGGAACTTACCCTCAGAATGAGGATTTGGAGTGATAATCTCAAGCCGGTCCAGCTCTGACACTCCAGAGGACAGCCAGGTCAGCACAAGCCATCCTCAGGCCACCGTTAACAAAATTATCCAGAGTAATGCACCAAGCCCCAAGCCAGACATACTGATAAAGAAGCTTAGCCCATTCCACTCCACCTTTCTGTCCATCCTCATATTCTCTGCCCTCCAGTGGTTCTCCACAGGCCAAGCACATCAAGTCTTCTATCCCCAACAAGTTACTTTTGGTTTGGCAGCTAAAAGTGTTTGCTTTGGAGCCTGAATGTCTGGGTCGGGATCCTGGCTTATTAGTATGATTTTCGGCAAGGTATCTACATCATTGTGCCTCAGTTTGCTCATCTATAGAATGAAGATAATAATCATTTTCTGAGGAATTAATTTGAAGGGTGTATGTAACAAAGTGAAGAAACCTAGCAGATACTATCTCAACCAAGTGAGTAAAGTTAACATCACCAATAATGAGCCATCAGGGCTCTGAGAGGCGCTGAGAACACATCACTTTTGTGGTAAATCACTTCTGCCCAAAATACATAACCTGAATTGAATCATGAAGACACATCAGACCAACCCAAACTGAGATACATTCTACAAAGTAACTGGTGCATGTTCTTCAAAAATGACAAGGTCATGAAATACAAGGAAAGGCTGAGGGTCTATTCTACATTGAAAAAGACTGGCAGAGACAACTGAATTCAGTACATGATCCAGAATTATATTCTGGACCACAAAGGAAGAAAGATAAAGGAAAGAATTTTTTGTTCTGTTGTGTTTTTGCTACAAAAGACACTTTTGGTACAATCAGTGAAACTCGGTCTATGTGGGTTCCATGATAGTACTGCATTAGTGTTAAGTTTCTAATTTTGATGAGTGCACTGGCTATGTAGGAGAGTGCCTTAGGAAGAACCTTAGTAAGAATACTAATTATAGCATTTAAGTTAAGCAATTAGTCTGCTCCATACAGTCTATTATATATAGTTTTGTTGCTTAACTGTTTAGCAGACAGATGTTTGATCCTTGAGGGTGTTACATATTTGTAACAATCCTAAAATCTAATATATTGGCATACAAATTTGTTTACCCAGCAGACACAAATCCAGATTTTAATCTGAATTTGCCAGCCACTGGGCCAAGCATGGGAATGCAAAGAGATGAGTCCCAGGTCCAGGTCCTCAGAGTGTGTCTGTTCTAGTGGGAGAGGCTGAAGGTCACCTTACGGGAAAAAGCAAGAGGATGCAGGGTACTGATTGGTGAGACAAGAAGAATAATAGGAATTAAAAGGAGGAAAAGGAATGTGTATAGAATAAAGATAGAAATGAAAGGAAGACATAGTAAGATCAAAAAGGTCTTGTTTAAAATTACCTTTTGTGTGTTTTCTATGAGGTGAGTTTGGGCTTGCCTATAAAGGTAAAAAGACAAGAGGTGGCATGTGTTCAAGGATAGATAGTGTATCATCATTTATAATTATTTTAGAGAGTGTGTGTGCTTGTGTGAGTGAGGGAGAGAAACAGAGGGAGAAAGATAGAAAGAGAGAGAGAATCTTAAGCAGGCTCCATGCTCAGCACAGAGACCCATGCAGGGCTCAGTCCCATGACCCTGGGATCATGACCTGAGCTGAAATCAAGAGTTGGACTCTCAACTGACTGTGCCACCCAGGTGCCCTTCCAGGGTACACTGTTAAATGAAAAATGTATATACAATAATGTGCATAGAATGCAATCTTTGATGAGAGTAGGGGTTTTATTAAAGGAAATGTATACACTTCTTTCCTTACATTTCCTAGAACTTCACTAGAAGGGAGTAGGAGAAATAGGGGAGTCATTGTCACCAGGACAGAGGGGAAGCATAGCTGTGTGCCTGAGGCAAGGACCACATGTGGGAAAAGGAGTCAATTTTTTAAAGCAAGGGAAAATCTAAAGCATGGAGAAAGTAAGGGTGCTTTCATTGTTACTTTAACACCTCAGATTATAAGTACTGTGTGGGTTTAAATCATTTGAGGCTAACAATTTTGAGGGAGGAAACACGTGCACATGCATGATCTTGGAAGGCTTGTAGGGGAGTCTGGAGTGGCTCTAAAATAGTGTTTTTCTCAACAAACTAAAGTCCTGTGTCAGATTTTACACTCAATTTTTATAATAGATTTAAAATTCAACCAAGCCCTCATTTATTAAAATTGGGTAGCCATTTACCTACACACATGCACTGACACACATGCTCAGGAGACCTGTTGTGCAGAGGATAACCATGTGAAACTGCTGTTCAATTTTTGGGAAGATCCCCCAACATACACACAACCCACTCCTACTCTCACCCTCCACTCTGCCTCCATCTTCTGGTAATATACTGCCACCTAATGTCCCATAAACAAACTGACACATCCTCAGAAATGTGAATTCAGAAATAATGGAATATATAAGGTTAAGGATGATGCATGTTACTATGATTGAAAAATACATTAGAAACAAGTCTATACATACGCATGGATGCTTTTGTATATATAAAATACCTCTGGGGAATATAAACAAGCTGTAAACCAGGAAGGGGAACTGGGAAGCTGAGAAAATTATTGCTGTACATAATTTTGTACCTTTAAAATTTTAAGCCATAATAATGTATTGCCAATTGAAAATAATTAAGCAGTTTGAAAAGAAAAAAAACATCTGTTTATTAAATTTTGCTAGTATGTTAACTAGGAGGGCATCTTTTCTTCATTCATTGGTTCATATATTTAACAAATACTTAGTAAATGTATACTGTCTGGAGGAACAAAGGTGAAGAAAACAGATACATTCCTGGCCTACTGGAATGTAGATGCTGCTGAGAGGATGGCCTTAGACAGCACATGTTGAGCATAGCAGTGCCCATGAACGTGGGTCCTAGGATGACAGTTGGTAGGGAGCAGGGCTCCCAGCCCTGCGTCACTAGGATGGCAAACAATCATCTTCTATTCTCTTTAGACCTATGGTGGGATCTCATTTCAGCACTTCAGCTTATCAATATCACAAGTGTGATATAGTGGGTATTTTATTCACTCAACATCTGAAACACACACATTTTCCTCAAATACCCTTCTCAAATACAACTTAAAATTAGTAGATGCAAAGCTACTCTCAATAATTTTCAAAGAATGGATATTATAGAGATTACATCCCCAGGCTACAATGCAATCAGGTGAGAATTTACTAAGTAAAATGTTAATTTTAGAAATTAATTCAAAAAATTTAAAACATATTTTTTTAAATTTTTAATGTTTATTTTTAAGAGAGAGAGAGACAGAGAGTGAGCAGGGGAGGGGCAGAGAGAGAGGGAGACACAGAATTCGAAGCAGGCTCCAGGCTCCGAGCTGTCAGCACAGAGCCCAATGTGGGGCTCGAACACACAGACCATGAGATCATGAACTAAGCCAAAGTCAGATGCTTAACCGAGCTACCCAGTCACTCCTAAAAACATATTTCTAAATAACTCGTGGACAGAGAGATTTTGTAATGGAATTTAGAAAATTTTTCAAGCCAACAATTATAAAAAGACAATATAGCAAGATTTGTAGGATAGAGCTAATGTGGTACTTGAAAATTTAAAGCTTTAAATACATTAGGAAAGAAGGCTAAATATTAATGAGATGATTAATTAGAAAAAGGAAAAAACTGAATATACTCAAATAAAGTAGGAAGAAAGATAAAATAAAGATGAGAGAAATTTTAAAATATCACACAGATATAATGGAGTTGTTTAACAAAGCTAGAAGTTAGTTCTTGCAGGGAAAATGTAACCAAATATTTAAATTTCTGGAATGTTGATCAAGAAAAAGAAACAGGACAAAAAGAAGTAATATTATTAGTGCAAGAGAGACTATAACTACAAATGCTAAGGAGATAAGATATGAGCAATGTTATGCCAATAAAGTTGAGAACTTAGGTGAAATGGGAAAATTTTTCACCAGAAATATACCAAAATTGCCTGAAAAATAAATAGAACACTTGAATGATTAGAAATGGAATCAGCAGTTTAAAATGTTTCACGTAGAAAACAGGCATATTCTCTCAAATGTGCAAGGAATAGAAAATTCAAAACAACACAAACTCTCTTAGGAGGTTGTTGTTGTTTAATTTTCAATTCCCTTTGTAAGGCAATATAACCATGACCATATATCCAAATAAGTACAATGTATGAAAGAAAATTAGAAGCTAACCTCTTTCATGAACATAGAAACAAAGAGCCTAAAGCCCATATTAGCAAATCAAATCCAACAAGGTATAAAAAAACAAACAAACAAAAAAAAACAACATACTATCTATTGGGAATCAGGAATGATTCAACATTAGAATTTGGGGCACCTGGGTGGCTTAGTCCATTGGGTGTCCAACTTCAGCTGAGGTCATGATTTTGCAGTTTGTGAGTTTGAGCCCCATATCAGGCTTGCTGCTGTCAACCTGTCAGCACAGAGTCCACTTTGGATTCTCTCTGCCCCTCCCCTGCTTGTGCTCTCCCAAAAATGTACTAAATACTTTTTTAAAAAGAATTTAATTTATCACATTTACAAAATAATGGAGAAAACTCATATGATTGCCTCCATAGATTAATAAAATGCACAAAATAAAATTGACATCCACTATGATTTTTTTAACTCTTAAACTAAACTTAAAGTCCTTAAAAGGAAGTTTTCTTAATCTGACAAAGGGCATCTTCATATTTAGTGATTAAAAAGTTAAGGGCCTCCACAGAGGGGAGGAGAACAAAAACACAGCCACTTGAGGAATTAAACAGGACAGTCATCCACACCAGTCTGTCTCTCCTCTTGATAGTTAACCCAGTCACCCAGAACTTTACTTATGCTTCTTATACCTGCACTTCTTGGTGCCCCAATTAGATTTTCATTATGGTACAGGTGGCCTCTGTTGAGCATATATCAGGAAGTCAAAGGAGATCTTGTGATGACCAACATGGCAGGTAGAAATAAAAAGTCCACCTCCTCTAGTTAAGGATAAGGTTTCCTTCACATCTTCTATGTGTGTGTGTACTAGATTTTGGAAAATGGAAGACTAGCCATGAGTGCAGAGGATCTGACTTTTCTGGAGAGTTAAAGAAAAAGAATTTGGATGAGAAAGTAATTTGTGGTTATATTCTTCAAGGAATCAGAAGTGACTAAGATATTTTACTTGGTATTATTATCAAAATGACCTATGAGCAATGGGTGTCTTAGAACAACCCACCCCATAGGGGTGCCTAGGTGGCTCTCTCGGTTAAGCGTCCAACTTCAGGTCATGATCTTGTGGTTTGTGAGTTCAAGCCCCGTGTTGGGCTCTGTGCTCAGAGCCTGGAACCTGCCTTGGATTCTGTGTCTCCTCCTCTCTCTGCCCCTCCCATGCTCATGCTTTGTCTCCCCATAATAAACATTAACATTTCTTTTTTTAAAAAAAGAACAAACCACCCCATAAAAATAAATCCTGAGAAAGGAGTGTAGTTTACTTGGGAGGTGACCCCAGGGAACAGGGATAGTTAGACAGGGATAGGAAGAAAGCCAATATGGGTCACTACTTTGCACAACTGGGGCTCGATTCCACTGTAGAACATGCCAGAGTATTGTCCCACTTGAGGGGCGAGGAAGGGAGTGGCAATGGATCTAAGATATTCACACCTGTCATCGGCTGAGGGGTAACATTAGCTCCCTAGCACTTCCAGTTGTTGTGCATGCTTGGGCCAAAAGAAAGCTGTTATGGGGAGAATCACTGGTGCTTCCAGTAGGAAGGATATGGGTAAGGGATACTGTGGTACCATCTACTATCAGGACACTATGGAGTCCATGTTATAGTGTTTTGTGTAACACAGATTTGCAGATGTCCTCCTGGATTGATGTGAGTAGATGGACAAATATGAACAGGCAGCTGCACAAAATAGTGGGCATCCTCCACTCTGTCCTTAGTCACATTGGGTAAACTAAGGAAATTTAATCATTCATCTACCTCTTCTAAAATATTCACCTCCCAAAAGCAGGGCCTTTGGTGACAATGTTTGCTACACCTCCCTGCTGTCAGAGCACTTGTACACATTTTCTGCCACAGCCCATATCATAGTTATCTGTCCCATTTCCTGCATGTCCACAATAGGTGTCAATTGGCTTCCATCATTTTCCACCTGCAGGACTGAGCTGCTTCTTCCGGGCTCACCAGTGAAAGCTGAAGAAACACTACAATTAATCTATGCATTTCTTCAACAAATATTTACTGAGCATTGCCTTGGTTTGGGTTTCCTCAAAGATAGTCTGAGACAAAAGCTTAGGTGTAAGTAGTTTATTTGGGAAAGGGCACCAAGGCAGAAGGAAAAGTCAACCCAAGGGGTTGGGCATGACTGAGCTAGTTACCACCATGGGCAACTAAAGCTCAATACAGCCCCTATGAAGCATGGAAGGCTGAGGCATTCAACCCCAATAAGTTATAGGTTAACTTCCTTCAAGTTCCAGGCTGTGCCAGCTCCAGATAAAGTTCTAAGGTAAGCTCTAAAGAGGACAGCAAAGAGCTAACTGAGGTGGCAGCATTCGTGGGAACTCTCCACCACCATTGGAGAACGGAAGTCAGAAGTGGGCTGAGGAGATAAAGTGACAATGTTTGCTACAGGAACCTACCACCTGTCAGACAGAATGCTAGGTGCTGGCCATGCAACAACCATCAGGACAAATCACTTCCTTGTTTTCATGTAACTTACCTTTCAGTATGGTGTACAAACCAACAATTAAATAATGATGGGTTTGAAAAATACTATGAAGTAAATAATGGAAAGAGGGGAAAAACAGAACCACTCTAGATTTACATACCAAACAATTATTTTTTTGGAAGAGGTGACATTTGAGCTGAGTCTAAAGGATAAGAAAGAATCTATGTATCAGTCCATTCAGGCTGCTGTAACAAAAACACCATAAACTGTGTGGCTTATAAATAGCAAACATGTATTTCTCACAGTTCTAGGGTCTTGGAGGTCTAAGATCAAGGTGCTGGCAGATTTGGTGTCTGATAAGGGCTGGTTTCATCAGAGGTAGCCCTCTGATTGTAATTGTAATCTCATTGTAATCTCATTGTAATCACACATGACAGAACGGGCAAGGGATCTCTCCAGCGCCTCTTTTACAAGAGTACTAATCACATTCATCTCCAAAAGGCCTCATGCACTAATACATCACCTTAAAGGTTATGATATGAACACATGAATTTGGGGGGTACACAAACATTCAAACCATACCAGTTTACTAAGGAAAGACCTAGGGGAAGAGCTTTCCAAGCAGTGAACAGCATATGCAAACACCCATGTCAGTAAAATTGACAAATTCTAGAAATTCTAAGAGTGAAATATGGTGAAGGTAATGTTATGAGTGAGGTGGACAGAAGAAAGGTCATCACATTTCCATGAGTAGACATTTCAAAATATTAAAATAAATTCAAATGGAAACTGTGAGATAGAATTTTATAACAGTTGGATTGGTAAAGATCCAAAGGTTTGTAAAGACTCCACTGGGGAAAACGTGGGGAAACCTACACTCCTATACATAACTGTGGGTGTATCAGTTAGTTTACAATGTCTAAGGAGCAATTTAGCCACATGTATCTAATATTTAAAAGAAAAGGGGGTGAGGGACACATCCTTTACGATAGCAATTCTTCTAAGAATTTTTCCTAAAGATACACTCACACATGCACACAAAAAGTCTCAGGACTCTATAGCATTATTCAAAATAGCAAGTGTCTGGAACAAGGGACCATACGGGCTAGCTGCTATATAAACAACCAAGTCTCAGTGGTTTGACTGGTGAAGAAGGGCAACGTGCAACCAGGTGCTCAGGATGATGACATGCCCTGTGCCCAGTCCTAGTATATGCATATTGTCCCTACACACTGTCTGCTTAGCACCCACTCATTCTCAAAAGTGCCACCTCTTGACCACAGACTTAGGAGCACCATGTGCTTCAGGAGCCCATTAACAGCCCTCCCCGGGTCTCCCCCAACCAAATCATGATGGAATGGGTTTCTGCGCCAGGCCCAGAAGGGGCACACACACAGCTCATTGGCCATACACTGTCACTTGGGCAGCCCAGCCACAAGGGAAGATGGGAAGGTGGCTCCAGCTCTGGCAGGAACACACTGGGACCCACAGAGGGGACATGTGGGCAGCCCCTACAACAATTATCCTTAAGTACACTGGGGGCCTCTGTAGATGACTAACCCAAGTCAGGAGCTGGCAATCCTGGTGACTTCTAGGAAGAGTTAAGAAAATGGGGGGCACCTCTGGGACACAGCAAAGGCAGTCATAAGAGGGAAGTATATAACAATCTAGGCCTTCCTAAAGAAGAAAGAAAGGTCTCAGATACACAACCTAACCTTACACCTTAAAAAGCTGGAAAAAGAACAGCAAATAAAGCCCAAAACCAGCAGAAGACAGGAAATAATAAAGATTAGAGCAGAAATCAATGCTATCAAAACCAAAACAAACAAACAAACAAACAAACAAACAAAAATAACAGTAGAACAGATCAATGAAACCAGAAGCTGGTTCTTTGAAAGATTTAACAAAATTGATAAACCACTAGCGAGTTTGATCAAAAAGAAAAAGGAAAGGACCCAAATAAATAAAATCAAGAATGAAGGAGGAGAGCTCACAACCAACACAGCAGAAATAAAAACAATAATAAGACAATATTATGAGCAATTATATGCCAATAAAATGGGCAATCTAGAAGAAATGGACAAATTCCTAGAAACATATAAACTACCAAAATGGAAACAGGAAGAAATAGAAAATTTGAAGACCTATAACCAGTAAAGAAATCGAATTAGTAATTAAAAATCTGCCAAAAAACAAGAGTCCAGGGCCAGATGACTTTCCAGGGAAATTCTACCAAACATTTAAGGAAGAGTTAACACCTATTTTCTTGAAGGTGTTCCAAAAAATAGAAATGGAAGGAAAATTTCCAAACTCTTTCTATGAAGCCAGCATTACCTTGATTCCAAAACCAGACAAAGACCCCACTAAAAAGAAGAACTATAGACCAATTTCCCTGATGAACATGGATGCAAAAATCCTCAACAAGATATTAGCCAACAGGATCCAACAATACATTAAAAAAATTATTCACCACGACCAAGTGGGATTTATACCTGGGATGCAGGGCTGGTTCAATATCCACAAAACAATCAATGTGATTCATCACATCAATAAAGGAAAGAACAAGAACCACATGATCCTCTCAATAGATACAGAGAAAGCATTTGACAAAATACAGCATCCTTTCTTGATAAAAACCCTTAAGAAAGTAGGGATAGAAGGATCATATCTCAAGACCATATCTTTCATATATGGAAGACCCAATGCTAATATCATCCTCAATGGGGAAAAACTGAGAGCTTTCTCCCTAAGGTCAGGAACAAGAAAGGGATGTCTACTCTCGCCACTGTTATTCAACATAATATTGAAAGTCTTAGCCTCAGCAGAGAACACAAAGAAATAAAAAACATCCAAATCGGCCAGGAGGAGGTCAAATTTTCACTCTTCACAGGTGACATGATATTCTATATGGTATCTACCCAAAAGATTTCACCAAAAAACTGCTAGAACTGATCCATCAATTCAGCAAAGTGGCAGGATATAAAATCAGTGCACAGAAATCGGTTGCATTCCTATACACCAATAATGAAGCAACAGAAAGAGAAATCAAGGAATCGATCCCATTTACAATTGTACCCAAAACCATAAAATACCTACGAATAAATCTAACCAAAGAGGTGAAAATCTATAGAAAACTATACAAACTTATGAAAGGAATTGAAGAAGACACAAAAAAATGGAAAAATATTCCATGCTCCTGGATAGGAAGAACACATATTGTTAAAATGTTGGTACTACCCAAAACAATCTACATGTTCAATGCAATCCCTAACAAAATAACACCAGCATTCTTCACAGAGCTAGAACAAACAATCCTAAAATGTGTATAGAGCCATAAAAGACCCTGAATAGCCAAAGCAATCTTGAAAAAGAAAACCAAAGCAGGAGATCACAATCCCGGACTTCAAGCAGGAGACATCACGATCCCAGACTTCAAGCTGTATTACAAAGCTGTAATCATCAAGGCGGTATGGTACTGGCACAAAAACAGACACTCAGATCCATGGAACAGAATAGAAAACCCAGAAATGGACCCACAAACATAAGGGCAACTAATCTTTGACAAAGCAGGAAAGAATATCCAATGGAATAAAGACAGTCTCTTCAGCAAGTGGTGCTGGAGAAACTGGACAGCGACATACAGAAAAATGAACCTGGACCACTTTCTTACACCATACACAAAAATAAACTCAAAATGGATGAAAGACCTAAATGTAAGATAAGAAGCCATCAAAATCCTCGAGGAGAAAACAGGCAAAAACCTTTTGGACCTCGGTCACAGCAACTTCAGAGGCAAGGGAAACAAAAGCAAAAATGAACTATTGGGACCTCATCAAAATGAAAAGCTTCTGCACAGCTAAGGAAACAATAAGCAAAACTAAAAGGCACTCGACAGAATGGGAGAAGGTATCAGGACATATCAGATAAAGGGTTAGTATCCAAAATGTATAAAGAACTTATCAAACTCAACACCCCAAAAACAAATAATCCAGTGAAAAAATGGGCAAAAGACATGGATAGACACCTCTTCAAAGACATCCAGATGGCCAACTGACACATGAAAAAATGCTGAAAATCACTCATCATGAGGGAAATGCAAATCAAAACCACAGTGAGATACCGCCTCACACCTGTCAGAATGGCTAACATTAACAACTTAGACAACAACAGATGTTGGCAAGAGAAAGGATCTCTCTTGCACTGCTGGTGGGAATGCAAACTGGTGCAGCCACTCTGGAACACAGTATGGAAGTTCCTAAAAAAACTAAAAATACAACTACCCTAGGACCCAGCAATTGCACTAGTAGGTATTTATCCAAGGGATACAGGTATGCTGTTTTGAAGGGGCACATGCACCCCAACGTTTATAGCAGCACTGTCAACAATAGCCAAAGTATGGAAAGAGCCCAAATGTCCATCGATGGATGAATGGATAAAGATGTGGAGAGTGTGTGTGTGTGTGTGTGTGTGTGTGTGTGTGTGTGTCACACACAATGGAGTATTACTCAGCAATCAAAAAGAATGAAATCTTGCCATTTGCAACTATATGGATGGAACTAGAGGGTATTATGCTAAGTGAAATTAGTCAGAGAAAGACAAAAATCATATGACTTCACTCAGAAGAGGACTTTAAGATACAAAACAGATGAACATAAGGGAAGCAAAAATAATATAAAAACAGGGAGGGGGACAAAAACATAAGAGACTCTTAAATATGGGGAACAAGCAGGGTTACTGGAGGGATTGTGGGAGGGGGGGATGGGCTAAATGCGTAGGGGACACTAAGGAATCTACTCCTGAAATCATTGTTGCACTACATGCTAACTAACTTGGATGTAAATTTTTTAAAAATAAATTAATTAAATAAAAATAAAATGCTTAGAACAAAAAAGAAAGAAAATGGGGGGGCAAGAATAGGAGATTTATCGTGCTGTCTATTCTCTTGCATTTTCCATCACATATTACCTTAAAAAAAAGAGAGGGGACTTTAGCTATGAAAGGACCCAAAGAAAATTCAAAACTTCCACGGGCTAGTTAAGGTCAAGGTTGTGAGGTTGTGGTGGTAATTCTTTGGCCAGCACCATGGCCGGCTCTACCGCACAGAGGAAACCCTACAAGACAGGGCAGGAGCCGAATACGGCCCGTGAAGGACGCACTTGGGCGGTGGAGGTCAGACAGGCCTAGACCTCATTCAAGTCCAACACTAGCCGAACCGCCTCGGGCAGGGAACCTCAAAGACCTACCCAGGCGGAAAATACGGCCTCACCGCTCAGCGGATCCAGCTAAGCCCCGCCCACACGCCGCTCCTGCGCGCTGGATCCGCAACGTTCTGCTATGCCCCGCCAAAGACATGACGTGCACGTAGGCGGGGCCTAGGCTCCCAGGATCCGCCGGCCCTTGGCCTGTGGGTGGTGGCCCTGGTAACGCCGGTAGGAGAGGAGAGTCGGTCGCTTCCTGGGTAGCCCGCCAGCTTCCGCGAAAGGGAACCTCCCTCCGTGGTGAAGAGGTGACCCTACAGGGTAAGTGCCGGGGGGCGGGGCGGGACGCTTGTGGGGCCGGCGGAGTTTGCCGGACCCGGGGGTCTGCACGTGGGCCGCCCGGAGCGGGGGCGCGGAGTGGAAGAGGGGTCCAGACCCACGCGCTTGCCAGCTCCTCGGGCTTTAGCGGCGGTGCTTGCAGGAGACATCAGGGTCATTCGCACCCGGCTTTAACCTCCTGCTGCCTTAACGTCCTGGTTTCATTAGTCCTCCTTGAACTCTGGGCTCCGCTGACCCGTGAGGGGAGCGATTCGTGTTCTGGAAACTGGGTGGGCCAAATAGTAGGGGTCTCTTATCCCAGGAAGCTGGAGCCCTGCTACATTCATTCATTCAGCAGCATTTGCTGACCGGTTCCCAGAGCTGTGCCAGATGCAGGAGATCCAGTAGGGGAAGGACTGGCAGGCCCAATTCCCTTCTGGGCCTCACAGCCCAGGTGGGAAGCCCAGGTATCGGGCAAGATCATGCCATTCTGACAGTACTGCGGATGTGAGGACAATAAACTCTGGCATTGCTGTAGTGACCAGGAATAGACCTCATAGGGTGGTCAGTCGGTTCTGCCTGAGCTGAGGCATGAGCCAGGAGTGCTCCAGGCTACCAGAGAGAGAGAGAGAGAGAGAGGCCAGAGGTGGATAGAGCTGGACACCAAGCTGGACTTCCTTCAGAGGAAAGCCTTGAAGCATCAGGAAGGTAGAAGAGAAGGGAGAGATAGGCAGGGACCATGGAAGGAAGGGTGTTTTTTATCTTAAATTAGAAGCCATAGAATGGTTTTAAGGGTTGGGGAAAAGCCTGAATTGTTTTGTGAATGATGGTGGGCACAGACCCCATATCCTGGGCATCCACCCAAAGGAATCAGTCACCCAGAAGTGCCTGGGTAGTTTCAGTTGTCTCTCCAGACACTTGTAATCCAGAATCATGCATATCATGCCACATATCCTACATCCTTCAGGATGCCATGGAGGTCCTAACCTATAGCCACCCAGTGAAGGAAACTGAAACTTCTAGGAAAGAGGTTGCTTGGGGATAGGTGGATATCAACTGTGATTACAAGGACCTTCTGACGCACTGTGCAAGACTCATGATGGATGGAGGGATTAGGGTTTGTCTGGGGGAGGTTCTTGTTTTGCTGTCACCAACATATTAACAAGGTTCATGGGGGAGAAAAGCATAGTGATACAAATCCAGAAACTGTTTCTGTCTCCCCCCCCACCCTTATAAGCATCAGTTGGCTAATAAGGTGTGTGTCTCTCTCCCTTGTGGAACCTCATATGACAAACCAGAGAGGTGGACAACCATGTAAAGAGATCTGGAAGAACCTCCCCTCCCACTCTGTCTTGTGAAAAGGAAACACCGGGTGATGTTAACAGGGCTGACTCATGTATGTATGCTTTTTTTTTCAGAGAAGGGGAGAAAAATCCATTTAAACCTACCAGGAGAATAAGTAGTGGTTTGTTAATGTCATTTAATTTTGGATCGGTTTTTAGCATATGTGACAGTCATTTGCACACATGGCCCTTTTGTGTATTTTAACTGAAAACCTTGACGAAACTGTCCAACATATTGTGGGGCCACTGATCCAAATCAGATGAGCTTGTATTTCCAGAAGCTCAGCTACCTTCCCTAGCTTCTAGAACGATAGCCAAGGGATGGCCAGGCACTTGTCTCGGGCACCATTGCTCCACACCCAAATTCTGCTCTGTGACCCCACCCTCCCTCTGATGGAAGGTAGCCCCCAGCTGGAGTCAGCTGGGAGCAAGATATGCTAAGCCAAACCTCTTTTTGCCTTGGCACACCTTAGATCCTGCCCCACCCTACTCCCAGCCTACTCTTTATTCCCCACCTGGTTTACCTTCCTTATAGCCTTGTTCTAGACTCTTCCTTTAAAGGACAAAGCTAAAGTGAATTGTTTTCCTTCTAGGGAGGGCCTGATCAACACATTTACACTTATGGTGTTAGTGGTGCCCATGGAAATGCAATTTTCCCCTCCAGAGGTTGTCTCATAGTACTAGAATCACTGAACAAACATCTTAACCCAGTGGAGTGAAACTGGCTTTTAAGTTTGGGTCTCCAGGATGTGGAGGTTCCTGTGGGCCAGGCTGTTCCTGGCTCTATGCTTCCTAAATGTTATTTTCTATTTGGACTCTGTTTATGTCATGCCAAACTTCTTGGTGTGTAACTATAATGATGATGTGTAATTTCATGTGAGTATTTTTTTTTGTTGTCTAAAGTAGAGTCTTACATTAATAGGGTAAGTGAAGTGATGGAGCACATTTGATTTGGAGACAGAAGCCAGAAAGTCTGGTCTGTGCCTCACCACGTGCCAGCTCTGTGATTCCAGGCAAGTCTGTTTTGAAACATTTTCTGGGCCTTGGTGCTGTCGTATGGCAATAAGTTATGTAAGTCATATGTTATGTAGTATAAGTGCCAGCCTTGTAGGCCTTTGGTAACAGGATATAGCATATGTAAAGTGTATTTTTTTAATGGGTAGACAAATGTAATAAAGAGCAACCTTTGCCTCAAAATTTGGTATTCCACCTGTTAATCTGATCATGTAGGACATGGTTCGTAGACTAACACAGGACATGATAAAATGTGATTATGAAAAAGGGTCTTCTACCCGTGTGGCTCAGACAGGCAAATGTGGTGCCAGCCTTCTGGTTGCAAAAGAGGAGAGAGAGTGTACAGAAAGAAAGAGAGAGAAAGAAAGGCAAGAAAGAGTCTTATAAAAAGCACCATCAGAGTTGGAAGATGTTAGTATTACTTTTGTGTCCTTACTGTTCATCCTTAGAAATGGTTGCTTTAGAGCTTTCTTTATAAATACTTTTTTGTTTAATCACCTCTTAGCAATGGAAAACTCTGGGTTACAGTAACCTAACGAAAGGAAGCCTGTGAGAGGGTAGGGTGTAGGGTGAACACTGGCTGTCTGGGGATGGGCATTCCCCAGGTCACATCTCAGCCTTGATTGTTGCTGGATCTTCTCTCTGTAATTGATTTCTTCATTCCTAATCTTAGCTAACATCTCAGTGCAGGTGGTTCCCCAGGTCACAGCCCCAAACCTGCTCTCTCACAAGGGTCAGTTCCATTTCTGACCCATGCCCTGCTGTCATTTCAAACTTGTAGAAAACCTGGTCACTATTGTCTCCTGCCCAAACAGCCCCTTCCCAAACAGCCTGCTTCTGTTGGTGGCCATCATCTGGGTCATGAAGCAATGTTGATGGCTCCATCTTTCCCTGACTACCAGAGAATTGCTAAGCCATCATCTAGCCTCCTTTACCAGCAAGTATTGGCTTACTGGCTGTGGGCTCTGGCCTTGTGTTGGGGTTGGGAATGAGTGGGCTGGTCCTTGCTTCTAGAGAGGCACTCTAACCAGAAGGAAGAAAGGCACAAATGAATAGCTCCACATACCACTTACTCAAGGAGGGGAAATGTGTAGAGCACCAAAGAGCCCAAGAGAGAAGCCTCTAGCTGCCAGGGTTTAGAGTGGCAGTAAACATCTTGGGTAGATTTTGTAGAGATGTGGAGAAAAGACAAGAGAAATAAGATCTTTTTAAAAAAGCAAAACAAAACACTCAACCAACTGAGCCACCTACGCTCCCCTCTTCTGGGAGTTTTATAGTTTTAGGTTTTATAGTTAGGTCTTTAATCCATTTTGATTTAATTTCTGTATATGGTGTAAGGAAAGGATCCAACTTCAGTCTTTTGTGTGTGTATCCAGTTTTCCCAGTACCATTTCTTAAAGAGACTCTCCTTTCCCCCATGAATGGTCTCGATACCCTTATCAAAGACCATTTTACCATGTACGTAAGGGTTTACCTCTGGATTTTCTGTTCTGTTGGTCTATGTGTCCCACTACCACAAGCTTTTAATTACTGTGGCTTTGTAGTATGTTTTGAAATCAGGAAGTATAAGGCATCCAATTAGTTCTTTTTCAAGATTGTTTTGTGATTTGGGGGTCCCTTGAGATTCCTTATGAATTTTAGGATTTATTTTTTTTCTGTCTCTGCAAAAAAGTCATTAGGATTTTCATAGGAATTGCATTGAACCTGTGGACCATTACAGATAGTATTGATATCTTAACAATATTAAGTCTTCCAGTCCATGAACACGGGTTATCTTACTATTTATTTGACTCCGTTTTCTTTCAGCTATGTTCTGTAGTGTTCAGAGTACAAGTCTTTCACCTCCTTGGTTAACTTTTTTCTTTTTTAAATTTTTATTTATTTGTTTGTTTGTTTTGAGAAAGAGAGCATGTGTGAGCAGGAGAGAGGGGCAGAGAGAGAGTAAATCCCAAGCAGGGTCCATGCTCAACACAGCCCGATGCAGGGCTTGATCCCATGACCCTGGGATCATGACCTGAGCCAAAATCAAGAGTCAGATGCTCAGCCAACTGAGCCACCCCAGGTACACCTTGGTGGTTAATTTTATTCTTCAGTATTTTATTCCTTTGATGCTATTGTAAATAGAATTATTTTCTTAATTTTCTTTTCAGATTGTTCATTATAGTGTATAGAAACAACTGATTTTTGTGTGTTGATATTGTGTTCTGTAACCTTGAATTTATTAGTTCTAACAGTTATTTTCCTTCCTTGTGGAATCTTTAGGGTTTTCTACATATAAGATCATGTAATCTATGAACAGATCATTTTATTTCTTCTTCCCACTTTGGATGCCTTTTATTTCTTTTACTTTCCTGATTGGTCTGGCTAAAACTTCCAATGTTATGTTGAATGGAAGTGTTGAAAACAGACATCCTTTCTTGTTTCTGATTTTAAAGTAAAAGTTTTCAGTCTTCCACTATTGAGTCTGATGTTAGTTGTTGGGTTTGTATATATGGCCTTTATTATGTTGAAGTATTTTCTTCTATTCCTGTTTGCTGGTTATTTTTATTATTAAAAAGTGTTGGAGGGGCGCCTGGGTGGCGCAGTCGGTTAAGCGTCCGACCTCAGCCAGGTCACGATCTCGCGGTCTGTGAGTTCGAGCCCCGCGTCAGGCTCTGGGCTGATGGCTCAGAGCCTGGAGCCTGTTTCCGATTCTGTGTCTCCCTCTCTCTCTGCCCCTCCCCCGTTCATGCTCTGTCTCTCTCTGTCCCAAAATAAATAAACGTTGAAAAAAAAAATTAAAAAAAAAAAAAAAGTGTTGGATTTTATTAAATGTTTTTTCTGCATTGATTGAGATGATTATACGGATTTTTTCCCCTTTATTCTGTTAATATGATATATTTGCCTTGATGGGTTTTAAATCTTGAACCATTCTTGCATTCTAGGAATAAATCCCAGTTGGTCCTTTTGCTGTGTGGTTGAATTCAGTTTGCTGCTATTTGTTGAGGATTTTTGCATCACTATTCATAAGGAATGCTGGTCTGTATTTTCTTGTAGTGTCTTTGTCTTGTAGTGGCTTCGGTATTAGGGTAATGCTGGCCTTATTGAATGAGTTAAAACGTTCCTTTTCTTCAATTCGGGGGAAGATTTTGGGATTCTTCTTAAAATGTTTGGTAAAATTAGTAGTGACCAGATCACTAGTCATTTGGTCCAGGAGTTTTCTTTCTTGGGAGATTTTTGATTACTGATTCAATCTCCTTACTAGTTATAGGTCTTCAGATTTTCTATTTCTTCATAATTCATCTTGGTAGGTTGTGTTTCTAGGAATTTATTGATTTCATGTAGGTTATCCAATTATTGGTGTACAGTTGAACATAAAACTCTTATAATCATTTTCATTCTGTAAAATCAGTAGTAATGTTCCCTTAATTTCTGATTTTAGTTATAATTTGAATCTTCTCTCTTTATTCCTTAGTCAGTATAGCTAAAGGTTCAGTTAAGGTGATCTTTTCAAAGAACAAGCTCTTGGCTTCATGGATTTTTCTCTGTTTTTCTATCTTCTGCTTATCCTGCTTTAATTTTTATTGTTTCCTTCCTTCTAGTTTTGTGTTTAATTTGTTCTTTTTCTAGTTCCTTAAGGTGTAAAGTTATCTTTCTTATAATGTAAGCATTTACAGCTATAAATTTCCTTCTTGGTACTGCTTTCACTGCATTCCAAAGGTTTGGTATGTTGTGTTTTCATTTTCACCTGTCAGAAGGTATTTTCTGATTTCCTTTTTGATTTCTTTTTTGACACATTAGCTAAGAGTGTGGTGTTTAGTTTTCCAGCTTTCCTTCTTCTATTGATTTCTAGTTTCATTCCACTATAACAGAAAATATACTTTGATTGTGATCTTTTAAAATACATTAAGACATGTTTTGTAGCTTCTCATCTTGTCTGTCCTGGAGGATGTTCCATGTGCACTTGAGAAGAATGTGGATTCTGCTGTTGTTGGGTGGTCTGTATGTGCCTCTCAGGTCCAGGTGGTCTTTAGTGTTGTTCAAGTTCCCTATTTCTTTATTGATCTTCTGTCTGGTTTTTTTATCCTTTATTGAAAGTGGGATATTGAATTCTCCTACTATTATTGTACAACTATTTCTCCTTTCAGTTCTGTTTGTTTCATATATTTAAGAGCTCTGTTGTATATGTTTATAATTGTTATGTTAGTGGAGACTTGACCCTTTTATCATTGTATGTTTTTATTTTTTCTGACAGTTTTTGATTCAAAGTCTGTTTTGTCTAATGTTAGTATAGCCACTTCTACTCTGTTTTGGTTATTCTTTTCATGGAATCTTTTTCATTCTTTTACTTTCAGTCTGTATATGCCCTTAGATCTAAAGTAAGTCTCTTGTAGAATGATACGGTTGGATCTTGTTTTTTTATCCATTCAGCTACTCTATGTATCTTGGTTGGAAAGTTTAATCCATTTACATTTAAAGTACTGACAGGGAGGGGTGCCTGGGTGGCTCAGTTGGTTAAGTGTCCAACTTCAGCTCAAGTCATGATCTCACGGTCCGTGAGTTTGAGCCCTCTGTCAGGCTCTGTGCCGACAGCTCAGAGCATGGAGCCCGCTTTGGATTCTGTGTGTCCCTGTGTCTCTGCCTCTCCCTCCCACATGCTCTGTCTCTTCTCTCTCAAAACTAAATAAACATTTAAAAAAATTTAAAAATTAAAGTACTGACAGGGAAGGACTACTTTTGCCATTTTATTTTGTGTAGGTCTTATAGCTTTTTTTGTCCCTCATTTCCTCCGTTATTGCTTTCCTTTGGGTGTAATTGATTCTTTTCTAAGGACAGTATTTATTCCCTTCTCATTTCCTTTTATATATATTTTCTAGATATTTTCTTGGTGATTACCACAGAGATTACATATAACATCCTGAAATTATAAGTCTGTTCTAAAATTTATCCCAGTTTAGCTTGAATTACATATGTTAACTCTTTTCCTTTATATCATATATCTTCCTAATTTGTTTTTGATGTCACAGCATTTGTTTTGCTTTGTTTTACTTTTATTTATTTTGAGATAGAGAGAGTGCAAGTTGGGGAGGGGCAGAGAGAGAGAATCCCAAGCAGGCTCCACACGGTCAGCACGAAGCCCAATGAGAGGCCTGAACTCAAAACCTGTGAGATCATGACCTGAGCTGAAGTCAGACGCTTAACCAACTGAGCCACCCACATACCCCTCAGCATTTGTTTTTTTTAATGCTGAAGAAAATAAAAAGTGGAGTTACAAACCAAATATACACTAATACTGGTTGTTGTGTTTGTCCACGTATTTAACTTCTTTGGAGATCTTTATATTTTCTTATGGATTTCTGTTACTGTTTGGCGTCCTTTCATGTCAACCTTTAGCATTTGTTGTAGGGCAGGTCTGCTGGCAAAGAACTCCCTCAGCTTTCATTTATCTGGGAATGCCTTAATTTCACCTTCATTTTTGAAGGACAGTTTTACTGAATATGAAATTCTCAGCTGACAGATTTTTCTTTTAGCAGTTTGAATATATCATCCCGCTGCTTTCTGATCTCCAAAATTTCTGTTGAGAAATGGGCTGATAATCTTATTATTTAAGGATTCTTTGTACATGATGAATTGCTTTTCTCTTGCTGCTTTCAAGATTCCTTCTTTTATTTTCTGGCTTTCAGTGGTGTGATTACAGTGTATCTCAGCATGAGTCTCTGGGTTTATCCTCCTTGGAGTTCAGCCATTGTTTCTGTCCTTCTCTCTGTGTTTTCTTCCGGGGCTCCTGAAATGTGCCTGTTGGTCCCTTGTGGTGTCCCATAAATCCCTTGGGCTCTGTTCACTTTTCTTATGTCTTTTTTTCTTTTGCTCCTCTGATTCAATAAGTTTAATGTCCATGTTCAAGTTCACTGGTTCTTCTGCCTGCTCAGATTTGCTGTTAAACCCCTCTTGTGAATTTTTCAATATATTTAGCTCCACAATTTGGTTGCTTTTTATAATTTCTATTTCTTCCTTGATATTCCCATTTTGTTGTCATATGTCATATTCCATATTTCTTTCAGTTCTTGTGTTTCACCATATGTAAGACGGTTGTTTTAAGTCTTTATCTGGTATATCCAATGCCTATGTTTCTTCAGAGACAGTTTCTGCCACCCTTTCTTCCTTTGAATGGGCCAAATTTTCCTGTATCTTGGTATGCCTTGTGATTTCTATTGTTGAAAAGTGGAGCATTTAAGAAAATAGCCACCTCTCCGAGGCTTTGCAGACTGGTTCTGTGCCATGAAAGATCTTCACTAATTAACAGAATGTGTCTGAGCCTTCGAGTCAGTCCAGGGCAAAGGCTTAAGGTCCTCTCAGGATTGTTACCTGGGCCTGTGTGTGTATTAGTTTCAATTCTCCCGTATGTTATGGTTGCTTTTAAATGTCTTAATTTCTTAAACGGTTCCATCCACACTCCTTCTTAGGTGTTCAGTGTTTTCTTGTTTCTTACACACACACACACACACACACACACACACACACACACACACACACCTGGCCTCTTGCCCCAAGCATGTGTGGTTCTGCAGTCACCCCGTGACTTTCATAAGAAGTACCCATAGCTGCCTTCCACGGTTTTCCCCCATTGGAGCTCTGAGCTCCAAGTCAGGCAAAACAGAGACCTGTCTCTTGGGCAGCCTGAAGATAGGTTAGAATGTTGCTCTGATCCCTCCAGTTTGAAGGAAGGAGATAGGTAGACACTGAGCTGCTGCTTCCTTTAGACTGCACTGTGCAGAGAGGGGTGGGGGCAAGGATGAGTAAACACCACTGAACTTAACGAACATTCTGAATGTGATTTCTTGATTCGGCATTTGCTTGTAGAAATCTATGGATCTTTGACTGTTTTTCAGAATGCCTATAAAATATTACAGCCAGTCCCAATTTTTTTCTAATATTTCTGTGGGGGAGCAAGGGCCTAGAGCTCCCTATTCTACTGTCTTGCTGATGTTCCTCTCCTCATTAAAGGATTTGAAACAGGGACTCTTTTTATTTTTTTTTAATGTTTATTTTTCAGAGAGAGAGAGAACACATGTACATGAGAGAGGGACACAGAAGATCTGAAGCAGGATTTGTACTGACTGCAGAGAGCCCGATGTGGGGCTTGAACTCACAAACTGTGAGATCATGACCTGAGCCAAAGTCAGATGCTTAACTGACTGAGCCACCTGGGCACCCCAAAATGGGGACTCTTGTGTGTCTGGTGACAGTATGGGAGGTAGACAGGGATAGAGGTGCATCCTCCATCCTTCTAGATAGGGACCTGTGTTGTCAACTGAGCTGCAGTGGCACAACCAGGATAAGTTCCTGACCTTGAAGCTCATGGCGTAGAGGGTGACATGGACCTTCAGGAATTAATCCCACAGATCCTGGCATTGTTACAGATTATGGGGGTACCAGGCCAGAGGGGGCAGGGAGTACAGAGAGAGCATAATGGGGGTGAGGATCTTTCAAGTTGAGGGTGGTCAGGGATGGTGGGGACAATAACATTTCAGCTGAGGCTTGGGGATGAGAACAAGGTTGACTGGGTTGCACGAGCATTCTGGGAACTGGTAACAGTGTGTGCAAAGGGACTGAGGCAGAGAGAAGCTGAGTTCTAGGGACAGAAGGAGGCACTAGGTTCTCAGAGCACTATGAGCAAAGGCAAGAGAGGATGAGAGAAAGCTACAAAGGCTGGTGAGGATCCAGGGTGTGCACCACGATCCTAAGAGCAGTAAGAAGCTCCCAAGTGAGACCCAAGAGAGGCTCAAAGTTAGGCAGGAATAGGGGTGGGGAGGAGGCTTGCTCCTTGGTCCTGCCAACTAGACTTTCCCTCAGCCCTGTGCACAGCAGATACTCAGGGAAGGGTGATTTGCCATGCTTCCTGCCTAAGCTTGGGTGGTGGGCCACTGGTGTCCCCTGAGCAGGAGCACAGAGACATCCAAAGGTTTGGGCAGTGCTCTTGGATCTGAGGGCATCCAGGTGTAGCTGCAGGGCTAGATCCTGGAAAGGAGTGGCCACAGAAGTCCTGGACTCCCTTCCCCACCACCCCAAGGGCCACTTTCATTCCATTTCTCCTCTGCCCAGACAACCTCAAGGTTGGTGTGAAGACCACCACAGGCTTGCCCCCTGCACTTTTAACTCTGGCCCCTGCTTTTCTTCTTCCCAGAGAGTATAGTCACACTATCTTCCAGCACTCCTGCCTGTCACTGTCCCTGGTTCCAAGGGGGGTGTTACCTCCCACTACCCTGCTATAAAGCCAGCATTGAATATGGGCTGGCACATTCTCTGTGTCCTCTTCTGAGCACATCACACATCTCATTGTATCCCCAAACAGCATCACAAAGCAGCTTTCCCCCTTACAGATGAGGAGACCAGCCCTCATGAAGGTTAACTTGCCCACAGTCACATGCTGCTATGGGCAGAGTATAAACCCATGTCCTGCATTCAGCCTTGTACTTCCCTGTCTCCTTACTCCTAGGAGAGTCCACTCCATTTACAACTTACAGAGTGAGGGATGGACAGACAGGTGGACATTCCCCAAGGGTAGGGAGCCCTGAGAATCAAGTACCCTGCTTCTTATTCTTTGAAGCCTCAGGTTCCCACATGGTGTCTTATACCAGAAGCTGCTAAGAAAGCTTGAATGAATGCTTTATTTGAGGGGCTGAGGGGTATTGAACCAAAGACAGTGGCGCGGAGTTAGTTTCTTTTGCTGCTCGGGTAGGATTTCATAGGCTGGGAAAGCACATAGGCATTATTTCCTCCTTGGCGGAGTATTCTGCCTGAGTAAAACGAGACATCTCCTGTGAAACTTCCAGGAAGATGAGCTGCATTTCTCAGACGTGGCTGGGGCTCTCTGTAGTCCCCAAAGGATGGGACTTTAAGCCTTCTGAGAAGTGAACACCTATATAGAAGAGGAAGCGAGAACTGAAAGAATGGATTGGACACATGTTCCTGTACCCTGAGAGGTTTGGGGATACCATTTACATCTGGCTTTTTAAAGTGCCCATAAATCCAAAAGCCACTTGTCTGGAACAGCACTTGCCTTAGAGCTGGCAGCTGTGGATCTGTGCCCCGAGTCAGCCTCAGCAAGACCTCCCGCCTCGAACAGATTATCTAGTCTTATAAAGACTATAGTCTTATATATATATATATAGAAAGACTTTATGTATGCGTGTATATGTATATATACATATAACTAGCCTCAGTTCCTCTTCTCTTCTTAAAATTTTTTTAATGTTTATTTATTTTTGAGAGAGAGACAGAGCGTGGATGGGGGAGGGGCAGAGGGAGGAGACCTAAAATCTGAAGCAGGCTCCAGGCTGTCAGCGCAGAGCCCGATGCAGGGCTCGAACTCACGAGCTGCGAGATCATGACCTGAGCCAAAGTCGGCCGCCCAACCGACTGATCCACCCAGGCACCCCCTCTTCTCTTCTATAAAGTGGGCTCATACCTTCTAGAAGCTCTTTGAAGACCAAATGAAGCTTCTCATTCCAGGCAGAAAAATGCAGACCAGTTTCTGGTTGAATGTTTTGTCTCCAAGCACAAATGTTTGTCTGACTCGCCCTGGAAGCTTGCTAACATGTTTTTCCTGCTTTCCCTCCCTTTTCACCAACAGCTTCAGCACAGTCAGCAGATAGAGGCATGAGAAAAATACCAAATAATGGGAACCTGAAGATGACAAAAGTGGCTTACCCTCTGGGGCTGTTCATTTGCCTGTTCATCTATGTCGCCTATATCAAGTGGCACTGGGCCTCCGCCACCCAGGCCTTCTTCAGCATCACTGAGGTAGCGTCTGGGGCCCGGAGGGGCCAGCAGGCTCATAGTCCTCTGGGGACAGCTTCACATGGTCATGAGGTTTTCTATGGCATCATGTTTGACGCAGGAAGCACTGGCACCCGTGTGCACATCTTCCAATTCGCCCGGCAGCCTGGAGGTATGCTGGGCAGAGGGCCCTGGCCATTCACTGCATGGTTCTCCTTGCTCACGTCAGAGCTCTCGGGATCTCTTCCACTTAGAGAGAATGGTTTATCAGCATGCGGGCTGGATGCCCTGCCTCGGACTCATCTGGGAACTTGTCAAAAATGCAGTTCCCAGAGAAGCTGGCTCCGGTGTGGTTTGGGGCCCAGGAATCTGAATTTCCCTGGAGCACCAGACTGTCCATACTCACACTAGCATCTGGTGACCACCTCAGGGCAACTGAGATCCCCAAGGGTATTGGGTGGCCTGTCCTGTCCCAGTGTTTACCAGCATGTCAGATGACTAGGACCATGACTTAAGCCAGAAGCTGCGTTGGGAGAGGTTAAGGCAGGAAGTTGCCCCAAACTCAGACTGGTATGAGGCAGCAGTCTGGGTAAGTCATGAACTGGCATGGACCTAGGACCCAGGATGACATGGTGCTGCCCAGTGGGTCCAGGAGGAGAGGGGGGTGACAGACGAGAGTGGCCTCAGCAGTGCGGAGGGAGCTGGAGTCTGAGCCCCATCAGCTTTGCTTGCTAGGGTGGGGACCACAGGCTTCCGGCAAGAAGGAGGAGGGAGTTTGTGTATGTTCGCCCCCTAACTGCTCCTGTGGAGAGACACAGTCACTGCCCAGCTCTGAACTCTTTCCCTCCCCACTTTGATCTCCTTCTCTAGCGCCCCTTGTACCCTCCAGCTCTGAGGGCCACCCTCCAGCTTCTAGCCAGTGAGTGTTTTCCCCCTGGCTGCTCAGTAGGTCTGCTGGTCGTGTCTGGTTCTTTGCTGACCCTCGAAACCTTTTGAGTAGACACTGTTTTTGAGCTGGTGGCAACAGACACCATTAGTAGTTCTCTCCAAAACTGTTGTGGCATGTTTTCTCTACTCTTCATCTGCTCTATTAATTAACTCATTTCAGTAGTTAAAGTTTTATATGCCAGACCTACATACTTCCCATAACGGTTTTGAAGCTTTTAAGACAATTCATATTCAGAATGTAATCCTTTAGTAGCCATATTCCAGTATTTTATCTCTGGAGAGACATCCTTTCAAAAAGTTCTGTCCCTGATTTTTCCTCCTGGGTCTTCATGTCCAAATTTGGACCAGCATCCCTTGGCCACCACTGTCCCCCTGAACACTCCCTTGCTATATGCTCATGAGTCCAGGCCCCTTATGGTTTAAAAGAAGGGAAAAAATAAATGTTCTTTCAGAACCTGTACTACATCCATCCTAGAACAGAGAAATGATTTTCATGTTTGCAGTTTGGAATCATCTGTCCTGCTCCTCTGTTAATTTCACGAAAACCATGTTAAAATTTAGCACTTTAGATGGATACAGTTTTGTATATAAATTATACCTCAGTAAGGTTGACTAAAAAAAAAAAAAAAAAAAAAATTCTGACCAAAGCCTCAGGTGTTAACATTCATCTTGTTTATCTGAACTAAAGAGGCAGCATCCCAGTCACCCTGGGATTGGTCTGATTTCAGGCATCTGCTTTGAAAAGGGCAGCAAGCCATTGTTGTATATATTTATATATTCGTGTATATATTTGCCGTGTACCTTTTTAAACATGTTTCCCCCTTAGAAACTCCCACTTTGACCCATGAGACCTTCAAAGCACTGAAGCCAGGTCTTTCTGCTTATGCTGATGATGTTGAAAAGGTAATTATTTTCTCTCACATCTGTTGTTCTTCAGATTTGTCTTCCAACTGTATAATCTGTTAAAGCCAGCTCCCTATCTGTTGAGTGCAGTAGGCCTTCTTCACAGAGAAAAGCATCTCTGACAGTACTAACCTGGGACATCTCCTGCTGTTTAGAATGATCCAACTGGAGGAAACTGGTACTCCACGTGAGGCTCAAGGAGGGCTGCTGCCCCCACCCTAGGGCCTTCCCCCAGCCAACACACATGCCACCCAGAAGTCTTAGTGTGGTTCAAAAACACAAAGCCTACCAACTTGACAAAAAGCATTATTTGAGGGGCGCCTGGGTGGCTCAGTTGGTTGAGTGTCCAACTTTGGCTCAGGTCATGATCTCACAGTTCTTGGGTTCAAGCCCCGCTCTGCTGACAGCTGAGAGCCGGGAGCCTGCTTTGGATTCTGTGTCTCCCTCTCTCTCTGACCCTCCCCTGCTTGTGCTCTGTTTCTCTCTCTTTCAAAAATAAACATTTAAAAAAATTGCTTTAAAAAAAAGCATTATTTGAGAGTTTGTTTTTGTTTCAGTTCCTCTGATTGAGGGTGACAAAAGTTGACTAACACAAAAAATTGAAGTTAGGGGCGCCTGGGTGGCGCAGTCGGTTAAGCGTCCGACTTCAGCCAGGTCACGATCTCACGGTCCGTGAGTTCGAGCCCCGCGTCGGGCTCTGTGCTGACAGCTCAGAGCCTGGAGCCTGTTTCAGATTCTGTGTCTCCCTCTCTCTCTGCCCTCCCCTGTTCATGCTCTGTCTCTCTGTGTCTCAAAAATAAATAAAAGTTAAAAAAAAAATTGAAGTTAAAAATGTATTATGTAAAATCCACAAAACCAAGTAAGTATGAAAGATTTATTTAAACTGTCAAACAATGATTTTTGTAAGTTTGTAGCTTTTATATTTTTTGAGCCCTTAAAGCTTATAGCTGCACTAATACTGGACACCTGTATTTCCACTAAAGCACTGATGAAACGGACTAGTTAGTGATATACCTATACATGCCTTTTGGCTCAAATATGTCTTAAAAGCTGATGTATCATTTTTGCCCACAAGTGTCTCTTGATCTCAGTGAAGTCATACCCTGCTTTCCTGTGGCTTGGTTAAAATTGAAAACAAAACTGAAATGAGTGATGCTAGAGTAACCATAAGGTTACACATGATTAAATTAGGTGTCTTTAGAATAAACTCATAGGACTTTTAAACTCTTATTTGTTTTAGTAGGCAGTACACATTCAAGTGGGACATATTTCACAGCTTCACAGGGCAGACAATGAGAACTCTCCTCCCTCTCTAGTCCCCTCCAGGAGAGCTGGTGTCCTTGGTTTCTTATGTGTCCTTCAAGGGCTAGGTGATATACCTATGAGCAAATACATCTATATTCTTCCCCCTCCCCTATTTTTACAATAGAATGGCATTCACATTGTTACATACTTTGTTTTTGTCCTTCAGCAGTATAACATGGAGAACATTTACTATCAGGATATGAAGAGCTTCCTTGATTTTTCTGGCAATGATATTGCAGTATGTGCGGGCACATTAAATTACAGAACCAGTCCCCTCCTGAAAGACATTTGGATAATGTCTAACACTTTACTCTTAACTGTATAAGGCTGCAGTTTGTCACCTTATATGAACTTCATTGCCCACACATGCAAGGGCATTTATCTCAGATGAATTCTTACAATGGGATTTCTGAGGAAAAGGAATGTATGTTTTCTTGGACAGACATTGCCAAATTGCCCTCCCCCATACCACCCCACAGCATTGTACCTATTGATAATGCCCAGCAATACTTTACCAAAGTTGTTTTGCCACCTATGCACTGACACAGGGCCGTAGCCAACTTTTGGACCTCAAGCATTCTGGTAGGTGTAAATGATTCCTCTGTGTAGTTATTCATGGGATTTTAGCACCATGAGAGATTCCCCACGATGTCCAGGGGAATCACAGCTCATCTGAGGTCACCCACTGGGGGTTGGTGATGGGGGCTGGGTGGGGTTTTGGTTGCCAGAGTATAGAACAGCAAGACCCCTATTGTGTGTGTCCTTATCCCACCATGCTCCACTGCCGAGGGTGTTTCTCTGCACTCTATACTCACTTGGTGGGTGGCCCCTCACACCCACCAGCACCACTTAAGTCATTTTCTGCCAATTTGGAAAATTAGAAGAAAATGTATTTATGAGTTAATAAAAGCAAAAGGGTTGGGGGAGCATCTGTGACCCTGTATGCTGATCTTTGACAGATTCTACTTTACTTTTACCACCTTCACAGAGTACTTCGGGAATTCAGGAATTACTGGATGTTGCTAAAAAAGACGTTCCTTTTGACTTCTGGAAGGCTACCCCCTTGGTTCTCAAGGCCACAGCTGGTTTACGTCTATTACCAGGAGAAAAGGCTCAGAAGTTACTGCAAAAGGTGATCTTATCCATTTACCCCTGGGGGGGGGGGGGGGCGGAGGTGCATAGCTTATGATATCTGGAAACACCAAATATTCAGCCATTGTCCAAGCAGTCAGACGGGCTATGTAGAAGCTTCTTGAGGAGGAAAACACATCAAAATGTTAACAGCATCACTTTTAGCTGTTTGTGTTTTCTAGAATGAATCTGTTGTGTGATAACAGCAACTTTGTTTTAAAAATACATTGAAGCCTTTTGAAGGGCTTCCTTCCATGCAGACTTGTTCCTTGTAGAGGGCTGTGGAAGCCAAGTTCCTGACATTTCATCTCCAGCCTGCTTGTTCTCATGGAAATTGCTAGTTTCCCTCTTGGTCTGATCCACAGATGTAATGCTGAGGAGGCCTTTAGCCTTCTCCGGCCCTGTTCGTTTCTCAAATGGCTAGGATTGTCCCCAGAACCAGCGGCAGCCCTGTAAAGGGGCTCTGGACCCTATCTCTAACAGGTGCCTGAATGGTTCTTATTGTCAGGCCCATTAGGGAAACTGCTCTCAACAATATGGTCCCCTCATCCTCTGTACTGTTTCTAAACTGTGCAACTGCTAAATGATGAATTTTTGCACATTTTTCAAAGTCCCTTATAAAAATTACCTTGCATGCTCAAGTCGGATGGTGGGCCACAAGTGCAGTTGGAATGTGCAGAGTACTGAAGTTTCTGTGTGTCAATACTTGGTAAAAAAAAAAAAAAAAAAAAAAAAGGAGAAGGAAATACACCCAAATGCAGCTGCTCCTCTGCCTTCACCTTCCCTCTGTGGGACTGTCTCCTGAGTCCCAGGCTAAACTCTGCCTTGAGGGGTTTCTTGTCCCTCATCTCTAGTCCTAAAGCTGGGCAGTGTTTGGGGGCCCAGTAGGCTCAGGATGCCCCTGAGCAATTCTAGCCCAAAGTGGCTTGAAGACAGGGCTCTTCAGGGTAGCCTCTGCCTCTCCCAGCCCAGAGAGTAGATTAAGGAGGATACCACTTGCCAAGGATTAGAGAAATTTAAAACAAGAGTTTTGTTACTTCACAGCAACAGCTGCCATCCTTTGCTGTTTTGTCACCACCTGCTGAAAACACAGCATATTTGGGAACTTTGAGTCTAGATTCTGAAGGATAAAGACATGTCTCTTTACATTTAGGTGAAAGAAGTGTTTAAGGCATCGCCTTTCCTTGTGGGAGATGACTGTGTTTCCATCATGAATGGAACGGATGAAGGTAGGGTCTCCCAAGCTCTCTGTCCCTCGAGACAGGCTGTATGCAGGGCTGCTGTTGGCTTCCGAGTGGGAACTTTCTCCTTGGTCAGACACAGGCAAACAAAAATGGCAGTCCCACTCAATTCACAGTTCTACTGTCTTAGAGGATCTTTGTGGGCCAGTGTTAGAGATGGGTTCTCATCTTGACCAGCTCCAAACTTGGCACAGATGAAGTTTCTGAAAACAAATCCTCTTCAGTTTTAAGAACATTTAGAGAGAATCCCCACTTGCTACCCTATTTAGAAGTTTGCTGTTACATTGTTATTGCTAAGAGAGAAAAGGTCAGGTTCCTCACCAGCCCCTGATTTTAAATATGACCAGGGGAGGGGAGAGCAACATTTGGTTCTCTTCCAAAAAGTGGAAGTTGATGATAAAGAATAGGAGGGAGAGATACAACATTTGACAGAGTATTTATTGTTTTAGTGTGGTGTCTTCTAGAACAGTCTTCCAGAAGCTGTTGGTGACTTGATGACTGATGCCTCTTCCTGTAGTTGGTCTGGAGACTGAGGAGTGATGAGTGCTCACTTCCAGCTCCTGGAATCTGAAAGTGGTCATTTGAGTGCATGTGTTGTTTACAGCATCTCAGGTTATTCACATGTCGTCTGTGACCCTCTCTTATAGGCGTTTCAGCGTGGATCACCGTCAACTTCCTAACAGGTACATTCCTCCCCACCCGCCAGAAGCTGACAGTCCACAGATGCCATTCTTGACAGCAGCAGCCTCATTTCTAGTCTTTAACCCCTTAGGGTTCCCCAGTGTTGCTACCCAAAGTAGGGTGTTGGGATGGGTTGGGGGCTCATCAGGGCAAGCATGGAGCTTGCAGATAAAAATGCTAGGAAAAGCAGCTTCTCTGAGGCTTGGTTTTCACCAGCATGGTTCCAGCCTCTTGTCCTGGAGCCACACCTGCCTGGGACCCTGTCCTCTCATTTCTTAGGGAAGTCATGAATAAAACCAGTCATGCTTTCACATAGTAAATGTGGTATCTGCTCATCACCTTAGAATTGAATTCCTGTGCTGTAGACAGAACAGGGAACAAAAACATTAGTTCTTGGATTGAAGTGGCAAGTTGTTGTTATTCTTAGATTATTCTCAGTACATGTTGATTTTTGTCTCTTTATTGTAATTATGGCAAAGACTAGCGCGTGTGATGCATATATGAAAAAGAAAGAAGCTTTGTGGCAGGATTTGCCCCTTGGGGTGGAGAGCCATGTTAGGGGCCAGATTGGGAGTGCTGAGCTAGGGGAAGGCATGCCTCTGGGCATGAAGGGACATCATGGAAGTCTGTCTCTGAGGGGTGAGCAGTAGATAAGGGCAGGCCCCACTTCTCTGCTGAAGATCAGTGTCATCCTATATTGTTAAAGCCACAGCCAGTGGAGCCACGTTCATGTCCCTTAAACATGTAGTGCATCCTTCCATAGAGATTGTTAAATACAGCTGTTTTTCTGTTCTTCTTTTCACTGAGGGGCCTGGCTCCTAAACTCTTTTTACTTTTTTGGCTGTTCTGGTCTAATTACTAACGCGACAGTGCTATTTTGGTTTCTATTCACTATGCTCCAGGCAGTTTGAAAACCCCAGGAAGGAGCAGTGTGGGCATGCTGGATTTGGGTGGAGGGTCCACTCAGATCACCTTCCTTCCAAGAGTCGAGGTAACTGGTCTCTGTCACCCCACTGTGGCCCCTACCCCCTCCCAAGGCTGCCTGTCCCCAAGAGTTGCAGCCCCTTAGGGGAGGCCCATAGAACTGGAGCCTCTGGGCCTGTGTAGTCAGTTCCTGTCCTGAAGGCCAGAGTCATTCACAGTTAATGCTTCTTCACTTAATTTTAACTCTGCCCGGGGAAAAAAATGGAAATTTGGTCTTCAATGGGATAATAAATTAGATGCTACCTGGAACCCTTTGGGCCATAGGATGTAAGATGCTCCCCTTCCCCACTAGGGCAGCCAGAAAAGGGGCTATTAATTAAGGGGCCAGTAGAGCTTGAGAGAGCTCAAGCCCTGTGTGATAGACCTTGTAAAGGAGATAAAAATGCTCTCAGTCAAGACCATAGTTAACTACAGTGCCTTCCTCACCAACCACTTTATTGTTATTCTTAGTTTTCAGTGGAAGAACATTTAAATTTACTCATAATTGTCTTGATTGGGCCATATTTGTCAAAATGGTAAATATTACTTATAAGGAGGAAAAACATAGTTTTTCATTTTGGACATTTTATTTTTCATTTGCTTGTTCCAAACTCTTTCATAACATGTGACTTAACAAAAAACTAATTTAATTGAATACATCTGTGAATACCCTGGTCTTTTTCTTTTTTTTTTTTTTTTTTGGATATGTATTTATTATTTTTTTTATATGAAATTTATTGTCAAACTGGTTTCCATATACCCTGGTCTTTTCAAATGAAAGACCAGCGGGAAGGATAGTGATCCTCACATTCTTCCTCAGGACACCCTCCAGACCTCCCCGCCTGGCTACCTGACGTCACTCCAGATGTTTAATCAGACCTACAAGCTCTATTCCTACAGGTTTGTTTTGGGAGTGGGGGCGGAAGGTTGCCTGTCCAGGAGTGTGGCTCAGCCAGCCCTGTGCAGTGGCCAGAGCACCCGGTCACAAACAGGCCAGGCCCCAGAAACCCTTCTGCTGGATGCCCCACTGGAGGCTCTCCCTCCTCCTCCTCTTCTTCCTCCCTGCTATTCCTCCCTTCTCCTGCCTTCTCCCTGCTTCATTTTTCAATTCACCTACAGTAAAATCAGATTTCTCTTTTTTGTGCTTATTCTCCTCTGCTTTGGAGGAGGTTTCCAAAAGGTGGGAAGAGCCCATGGATTGTGCAGGAATTTTCTCAGCCATCTATTTACTACGTAGCACCTTTAGTAGATTATTGGCATAAAGCACATGTGTTCCATAAAAATCAAGGCGCATCTGTGTTGTTCACTGGTGCCCACAGCTCCTAAGCAAGCTCTTATCAATTAATAGGCTTTTATTTGTTGAACTAAATGGCCTGAACTCCACAAAGAGAGGTTTCTAGGAGCAGAAAATCTGCTGCCTTGGGACAGGTTTCCTCCCTCTCCCACTTATTTTGGATCCAGGCCGGGTGACCATACTGGAGGTGGAGTTGAAGATGGCACCGAGCGCTTCCTGTGGCAGGCCAGTCCCTCACCTAGGATTTTCTTTCCACAGCTACCTGGGCCTCGGATTGATGTCGGCACGGCTAGCAATTCTGGGTGGCATGGAGGGGAAACCTGGTGAGTGGAATAAGAATTCAGAGCCCTCCTTGCTCAGCAGCCTTCAGGGGCCCTTCAGGAAAGGTGCTCCCACCCTCCGCCCTCATAGTAGCCCGCTGGGCCCTGGGAGACTGGGAGAGCCCAGGAGGGATGCATATGGAGGGACGCACCCCACATCTTGTCAGTGGGCACTCTGATGGTGATGAATGGTGATGTGTTTTAGCTGTGTACATGCTAAGTTATTTTTCAAAAGGAAGAGATGCTAGTGAAGTTATTTCTCAAACACTGAGCTGGGGGATTTTAGCCAAGAAACTGTATAATCATCACCTATGTTTGGAATGGACTGGTTTTTAAGGATCTGGAGGGAACATTATTCTTCATGACAGTACAGGAGGGACCATGAGGAGGTGATTCTGAGGCTGCTGCCTTGGAGCTGGGGTTGAATTTCCTTATTCACAGCAATTCTAGTCTTGTGAGAATGTCCCTCCATCTTCTCTTGCTCTGTGAAGGATCATTAAACATGGGCTTGGCCCTTCCTGCAGACATGGCATTGGACTAGAGATGGAGCCTATGTCAGGTCAGGATGTTTCCTCCCAGGCCTTTTCTGATCTTCTCTGACTGGCCTGGCTGAGGAGAAGCCTGGTGCTGGCCACCAGGATACATGAACTCTTATGAGGTCTTAGGAGACACTTAGGAGTTTCCCGATTTGGGGGGCACTAATCTGATGCTGGCATTGGCCTCTCTTTACTGATGGCATCGATCAAGGCCCAAAGGCCTTGACCCATGCCTCTGGTCCAGAAGTGTGTGTGTGAGTGCACACCTGTGTTCCAGCCACAAGCCCTTCCCTCAGCCCTGCCGCTCCCTGCTCCACACCCGCTCCCCTCCATAGGCCTAGCACTTCTCTGCACTTCTTCTAAGGGCCTGGTTGTTCTGACAGGGTGGTAATGTTCAGCAGGAATTTTTGTTTTTCACATACATCTTATTTCAGTTCACTTATTTCAAATCCTAGTGTTTAACCTTATTATGGTATCTATCCCCTTTGTTGCAAACCAGAAACATGTCCATGTCTCAGGCATACCTGCAGACTTTGTTCTGGGACCAGAAAACACCTATTTAGCCAAGAAGAAGAAGGCAGGTAGCCTTGTCCATGGCTAGCCTTGGAGTCCTGTCATCTGCATGAAGTGCCCACTTGGGACACACCTGCCATGAAGGGTGTGGACAGCTCCTGCCCCAGAGGAGTCATCTCCCTATTGTGTTATCTGTTGCTGCACAACAAGTACACACCAAACTGGTTAAACAAGCAAACAGCAGTCATTGTTGTATCTCGTGATTGCATAGGCTTGAGCTGGGCAGCACTTCTTCTAGGATCCCTAGGGTGTTGTGTGGTGACACCTGGGGTGTCTGGGTGAATGTCTTGCAACTCAGTGCTCCTCCATGTGGCCCACCCCCAGCAGAGCAGCCTGCATTTCTCCCTAGCAGATCAGGAAGGAAAATGCCCTGAAGTCACATGCCATCATATCCTGCACATTCCATGGGTGAAAGCAGCCCCAGGCCAGAATCAAGGGCAGACATAGGGACTCACTTCTCAGCATGCACATCCTCGAGGGGTGGCATCGTGGGGCCTTGGAGGCCAACCACCATGCTTCCTTTGCAATTTGTGGGGCCTCAGGTTTTGTCTTGTGGGGCAACACAGATGCATGGCATGATAGCATTGTCTTGGCCCTGCCAGGTTACTCACTGCCTCATTTGTCCATAAAATCAAGTAGTGTTGGCTCCCCTTTTATTAGCATGGTGGTGACAATTGACTGAATAGCACTTGACCCAATGCCTGGAACCCTGAAGCCCCTCAGTGCATGTAAGCTTGTGGTGGCTATGTTTCTAGAACTGATGAGGTTTTGCTGCAACTTCTGTGATAGAAAAAGTCTTTGCCTCCCCTAGTTGACCTGGAATCCTTCCACAGGTCAGGTCTAATCTGGCAAAAAGAAGCATGTTCCTTTTGTTCTCCGATGCCTTCATTACTAGTATTAGGAAAATTTTTTCTTTTGGTCTATTAATTAAATTGACATAAGACAGATTAATAGGAGAAAAATTTAATTATGTACGCACAGGACTCCATAAAAATATGATACCCAAGGACAAGTCAGGCAATTGAGGCTTACGTGCCATTCTGAGCTAAGGAATAGGATAGAGGTCTAGGGCCTTAAAGGGGAAGAGGGCACAGTGAGGTCTGCGCAGGTCCCAACTTGTTTGGGGTTTGGGGCTTGGGGGTTACTATCTGCCTCATAAAGCAAACTAGAGCATTTGTCTTCTGGGAAGACAAAGTCATCTTCTCTGAAAAACCTGCTATATAGTTGGCTTTGGCATCTTCCAAGAATAGGGAGGCTGGGATTAAGGCCTCATGAGTCTGGGTTTTCAGCTGAGGTAGAGAGGGAAGATAGTGCTTATACCCAGAAAGTCCATAGTTGGGTATAGTTACCTCTAGGACTCATTACTGTTAACCCCACCTGGGTTTCATGACAGTCACAGAAGTGGATTACTTAATAATAAAATAATAACAGTACAGTTTAAAAAGGTGAGGGGGATGGGCATTCACAAGACAATAGGAAGAACAGATGTTGGGTCATTAGATGTGTTTGCCCTCCCATACGGAGGTCATTCTTAACAACTTAACTCTGGTAACAGCTCTCTTTCTGGGCTAGACCCCCTATCTAAATTCTTTTAGTATTTAAGAGAAAGGTAAAAGTTTTTCTTGAATCTTCTGAGTATTGATTATCTTTAGCTCAAAACATTCCACATGCCAAAGTGGCATATTTTGGGGTCATCTATTCAACTCCCTGTTAGTCCTACCTTTGAAATTTTTCTAAGAAGTTTCACAGTCCAGAACTCAAGCTAGTAGATTGTTCCATATCACTGAACCAGGCTCTTAGTCCTGATAATGGATGGGTTCAGTTAGATAGTTGTGTCTCATTTCAGGAGGCAGTGATGCAGGTGGGCACCCAAAGTTAGGCCTGTGGTGCCGGAAATCAGGTATTTAAGTAAAATACATTTCTGTGGAAATAAACATAGTGGCTAATGACTGGCAGATTGTAATCCTAGTTTCTGTTCTGAAGGCAGCCATTTGAGAAGATTTCTAGATGTTCAGCTTGAAGCACCTTCAGACAGAGTGAGGGCAGACAGCGGCAAACTGATAGGTTTTCCTGTTGCAGTTTGAATGTCTTTGGTGATCTTTCTGAGTGCTCCACACAGCAGCCGGCATGAAGATTATCCATATGTGAGCTGTTGTGATGATTCTCTGAAATTTATATCCAATTGTCCAGCCTAGGTTTAATGGCTTCAAAAAAGGGCAATTTAGCTCTCAATGATTCCAAGTCAGAGGTGTAGGAGAAAAACTGGAAATGTTAGTTTGGAGAGTTATAGCCAGCTATCCAAGAAGAGTAGAATAATGAGGCTCCAGTCCAACTTATAGGCAGAAGATAAAACCTCAGAGACAGCAGGAGTAGAAGTGTATACTGTGGTTTCTACTAGCCACCCCATTTCTACCAGAGATAAACGCAGTAAGACTAATTTGTTTGCAGATTAAGTTTAGTTTCAATAAATTTGGTCTGATTACTTGCATAAGTGCAGCAAGAATAGGGATTGACCGTCATATAGGCTCTTTTAATCCTCTTTGCTGGAACTTTCATAAGGAATCTCAGATTGAAGTTTTTAAAATGGCCTCTTGAAGCTAGAACCATCAAGCCAAGGCCATCAGACTTAACCTGCAATACCTATAGTTTAGGTGAATTCCTCTTTTCTTGAGGTGTCTAAAATATCATAAGGTTCCTGCACCTGCCAGAAAACACTTACTCACCTGTAAGCATGCTAGGAACCCTTCAAGCAAGATATCAGGCCAGTTTTTTCAAGGTGCTTCATTGGCTTCATAACACCAGCCTTAGTTCCTTAGAATTGTCTGATCATGTCTGAGCTTACACACCTCCTTCTCAAATATGGCATTCTAGTAAAAACCTTGGTAATATAGCCAGTGTTTCCAGCTGTGTTCTGGAAACCCAGGAGAATGGATTCTTACTGAAATTACACACTATATTGCCATGAAAATAAGCATATTCAGTAAGTTTCCAAATTCTGGAAGTATCAGATAGGGAGAAAAAGTAATTGTTTCATCTTTGTTCACAAAGGTATATCTTACCAAGTTGTTGATAGCTTAAGAAAAAAGAGAAAAAATGTTTCCTTAAATCTGGAAAAACAAGGGCACCTGAGTGGCTCATTTGGTTAAGCAGCCAGCTCTTGGTTTCAGCTCAGGGCTTGATCTCATGGTTTGAGTTTTGAGCCCTGCAACAGATTCTCTGTCTCCCTCTCTCTGCTCCTCCTTGATTTGCGCTCTCTCAAAATAAATAAATATATTTTTAAAATTTTTTTTCTAAATCTGGAAAAACAGAACAGAACAGGCAATATTTCAAACAAAAACTCATAAAAATTATAATCCTCCTTCTCAGTTTATTCAGTTCCATGTAATTAGTACTTGTTTCCCTTAAATCCCGTTTTCTCTTTAGCTCTAGAAATTCTTACCCAGCCCGGTTTTATGATCATAAAGTTATCAGAAACCTGAACTTGTCAAAGTCCTTTTCTTGAATCTCCTTGAAGGAAAGTACTTTTGTAGGAACACTTTTGCAAGAGTAAAAATAGTAACTGTAAGTGACTATTAAAATACCCATTGTCAAAGATCTGATGAGAGTTCATTGTAGTGGAATTGACAAAGAGGTCTGGTTATTTCTGTGGTGTGCAATATTTTAAGGTAACAGAATTATGACACAACATTATACCAGGACATACCAGAATTTTAGGAATTTCTTAACAATTTCTATAATATGTATGTTAGTAACATTTACTCATATGTTATAATCTAAGAAGGCTTATCATCACTTATCTGACATGCTTTCCAGGTAATTTAACATAACAAATAAACTCAGTGTAACATCTCTTTTTATAGAGAGAGCGTATCTTTTGAGATGTTACCCGTGCCCTCTTAAAAAATCTCAAACTTAGCTGGAGGCCAAAAAAGAATTCATTTAGAATTTGATTTTGGAAATTTGTCAAAAAAACCCACAAGATTTGTACACTTGACTAATACAAATTACTGGTCATTATGAAACATTACTTATCTGTTTAACCAAAGTGACAAAGGTAAAATCCTTTGGGAGGGCAAAACAGAAGGTTACATAGTTGTGAGCAAAACTGGTCAAAGACCTGATAAAACAAAATTATTTTGATAAAACATAATCTTTGTCTTTTGTAGGCTGGTTACTTAAAAGGTAACAAAAAGCCTTTCACGGTCTTATCAGGAGCAGGCCAGTTACTAGTCCCAGAAAACTTTGTCCTTTTAGTAGGTGAAAGAACATTCAATTTTGGTTTCATATAAGTACACTACTGATTTTAAAGCTTCATTTTATAACCTAAATAAATTCATTCAGTTTTAGCCAACTTAACCACACAAGGTAAGATTTTATCTTTCCAGCTTTCCATTTAATTTGTCTTTATTCTTCTCCTGCCCGTTTGGAAATAACCAGTTTTACCTGGAACAAATTTACTTTCTTTCTCCTTAACAAAAATGCATCTTCATACCTCATACCTCTTCTTACTGAAAGCACATTTTACTGTCTTTGCATACAGAGTTGTTTCCCTTATTATTGCTAGTAATTTTAGTTACATATATTAATTAGAATTAACTCTTAGAACCCCTAAGAAGTTAACAGTTGTAAACTATGTCACACCAGCATTGTTTAGATTGGCAAACTTATGAATACATTTAATAATTTCTAGGGGTGCCTGGGTGGCTCAGTGGGTTAAGCTTCCAACTTTGGCTCAAGTCATGATCTCACCATTTGTGAATTCAAGCCCCACATCAGGCTCTGTGCTGACAGCTCTGTGCTGGAGCCTGCTTCACATTCTGTGTCTCCCTCTCTCTCTGCCCCTCCCCCCCCAAATAAATAAACAATAATTCTTAGAGACATATGCTTCCTCATAGCACAGTTTTTTTTTTCAGTATGGCATATGTTTACTCATGATCCAAATACCTTTTAGTTCTTCTGCAAAAGGAAATAAAAGTGTATAAATCTATGTTCAGTAATTAATATTCTAGTATTTTCTTTTAATTAGAAATGGTCTGGATAGTCAGTGAATTTAACTTAAATCATCATTTAGCAAAAGTTTAAAGCTTTAGCTTATCCAAAAGATTTGGGAAAATTTTTTAAGTATACATACCATAAAACATAATTATTGTGGAAAAGTTCACCTAAAAATCTCATATACTACTTGTATCTATTTAATTTACTTGTTCTTAACAACTGTGTTTAGACTGCTTTATGAGACCTTAGACAAAGTCAGCCATCATCCCAAGCTATTTTTCTGGCTGATAGATTTTTGTAAAAGATGGCATGAGCTTATTTGACCTTAAGTAAATCAAGGTGGAATAAAAGTGATATAGTGATATTCATAGTGATATTCATATTTCATACTAGTAACTTTTTTTTTTTAATTTGAGAGGAAGAGAGAGAAGCTTGAGCAGTTTTCCATGCTCAGCATGGGCTCAGTCCCACAATCCTGAGACTGTAACCTGAGCTGAAATCAAGAGTTGAGTCGGACACTCAACCACTGAGCCACCCAGGCACTCTGCCATACTGATTAACTTCTGAAGACCTGCCTGTTTTAATCAACAAACTTAAACTAGTTTTTATTTACTAAAGGTTAATACTAGATCACATTAACTTGAAAACATTTGGGTTAGTTTCTTTTTTTTTTTTTTTTTTTTTTAAGATTTTTGTCTTTGGGGTGCCTGGGTGGCTCAGTCAGTTGAGTGACTGACTTGATTTCAGCTCAGGTCATGATTCCAGGGTCATGGGATCAAGCCCTGCATCTGGCTCTGTGCTGAGCCTGGAGCCTGCTTAAGATTCTTTCTCTCTCTCCCTCTGCCCCTCCTCCTCTCGCAAGTATGCATGCTCGTTTTTTCTCTCTCTCTCTCTCAAAAAAAAAAAGAAAAAAAGAATAAAGTATTTTATTCTTTAATTTTTTTTTAAGTAAATTCTATGCCCAATGTGGCTCTAACCCATGACCCTGAGATCAAGAGTCACATGCTCCCTAACTAAGCCAGCCAGGCATCCCTAGTTTCTGTATATTTTTGAGAATTCAATTTATGTAAACACTTCATTTCTTTAAGCCAATTAAATAGAGCTCTCTTACAAATTAGTTTTGTTGACACCATTTGGACATAGAAGATATCACCCAATTACAACACATACATATAGAATACATAAACATATCAACAGATGCAAACTGAGACCTTACAGTTTCCATACACTTAAAATTTCCTATGAGCCCAAGTTCCAAGTGACCATTCCCTTTTTTGTTTTACCTCTCTGAATTTTGTACTTTAACATTTCAATTTCAAAGGCACAAGGAAGAATGCATGTTGATGATAAATTGAGGGGGAGAGGATTGGTGAAAAAGAACAGGTGAGCTTTGAGCTGCCTGTAAAGCTGCATTGTTAGTTTTGTAAAGATTTGTAAGACAAGGACAGTTCTCAATTCTTTAAAAGAATTGGGTTGCAGCTTAAATGATATCATAGTTTGATCCACCCATCCAACTATATTAATATGTTTATATATATATATATATGTATTACATATATATATGTATATGTATATATATATATATAAATATATATATATAAGAGCTTTGTAGTGTTTTAGTAATAAAACTTTTTATAGAGGCTTCAGAAGATTTTTCTTTTCCTCTGAGAACATAGTTTCATTTTAGCTTAGGGGAAAAGACCTAAAAAATCCTATCAGTCTCTGAATATCATTTTCCAGTCTGGCCGGTCTCCAGCCACAGAGCTATTTAAAAAAATCTTTTAAATGTCTTGGCAGTTTTCAGTCTGGACAAACAGCAGATGTTTTCCGGGATTAATGCAGTATGCCTTTGTAAAGTCTATATATAGTATTTTAACAAAGGCCTCCTTTCTGGGTGCACATTTCAACCTTGGACCTTCATCTTAGGAAGAAAAGCCTATCAGCCCCTAACATCAGCCTTCAGCTGATCATTTATAGGAGGTCCTAGGAGAAATGCTAGTCATCTGTTTCCTTGGGTGGGGGCGGGGGCTTTCAGGGAGCTATCTGGCTTGTCTGATAACTACAATATAACCATGGATGGGAAGAATGCCCCTTAGCACCCAAACAAGGTCCCTATGAGTAGGGTTGTAAATGGACATTAATCTGGGATTTTCTTTTAATTTGGTAGAATCCAATGAAAGTCAAGACTTTTAAGGCCCTTTAAGGGCTTTACAATTTTAAAAATCTGCTATCTAGGGATGTGAATTATTTGGGTGGGAATCTAGGATGTAGCTGTAAAGGACATTGCACAGGAAGGCCTAAAGCCAGCAGAGCCTGATTATAGCAAGGAGCTTTCTCTCTAAGCCTTATTGTCTACCTCGGGTGCTACTGTTAAATTTGTTTTTTGGCTTTTAGTATTTATATGTATAACTTGTATACCCTGGGCATAGAGATCAGGCCAGAGTGCTCTCTGTAAATCTTGTAGGGAAAGGGAAGCTAAAGTAAGCAGTTCAGTGTTTAAGGGATTTTCTGGGGAAGGTGAACGAGTTTGGGAGTTAAGGGAATTTGCTGAGGAGACAGGGCCAGATTTCAAGAAATTTATGTTGGATGGGGACTTTCATTTTTGTTTTAAGTCTAATTTCCTTTCTTCCCCCTGCCCCATCTTATTAAAGGAGTCCCTAAAGCTTAGCTGTTACATTTCTTCGTGTCTGTTTTTTTTTTTTTAACTTGGTCTTTCTATAGGTACCAATAAGACAATTATTTAGGATAATAATTGAGAACTCTCAAAAATATTTTTCTTTCTTTCAAATATTATCAATTCAAAGGATTCATTGGCCATTGGTGAGCAGGATTTTTATATTAATCTCAATAGTGACTCAAACCAATAAGCCTTTCTATGGCTTAACCATGAACACAAGAAGTGTCCCAAAAGATGATGGGCCCTTATAAGATCCAGAAAGTTTACTCCCAGAAATAGTCTAAGAAAGTAAAGCCTTTTGTTGTTGCAAGCAGTAAGAATGATGGCATGAAAACACTTTCCAGTTCCCCATGAGAACATGAGGCACCTCCAGTCACACACCTGCTAATCAGATACCAGGTAGGCACTGCTAAAATGGGACTTTTTCAGCACTGACAAAACAGTGAAGGTTGAGATGACAAAAACCCCATATGGACCAGGACCCCTGTGACAAACTCTCCTGAGAGCTGGCCTGGTCAGACAAAGAGCGCTTCTTGTGACTTAAAGTCTCGGAACCACAGACTACTCAGCTAGCCACCGAGATGCATGTGATGTGTACAGAGAGAATATTCTCACTGGTCATAAAGACAAGCTCTCAATATATAAACAAAATGAAAGGAAAGTCCCTTATAGGCACATTAACAGCTTTAGCTGAGCCTTTGGTGTCTCAGCCAAACTGTACCTGAGAGGGATGTGTTGCTGGGTTAGAGATTGTGAAGTGTTTTACAGAGTACCTCATATGGCAGTTTTCTCAAGGTTCACAGGTGACCTAGTGTCAGTCTGGCCTGTTTTGTGACTAACTCATCCTAACACAGCAGTCTTTGGGTTAGACAGGGAGCACTCTGACAGCTTTTAAGTGCTTGACCCATGCCTACCTGTTTTGTGGCTTTGGCTTCCAAGATGTCCCCTAGCAACTTCTTTACCTCATGTGCATATTGACCCACAGCAACATTTGTCTAAACAGACACTAGTCTGGTGGGAACTGTGAACTCAGCAGGCTTATAGGACCTAGGCTTGCGTTCTACCCTGTGGTCTTCCTTCTTATGACAAATGATGACAGACCAGAGAAGAGCAGTGACCATCTCTGCAACAAAAAGGATCAATAAAAAAGTCAAGAGTGTTAATAATAAATCTTTACCAGAGTCACCATACCCAAGGAACTTGTACAAATATTTTCTCCTGCTAATCTAAATTTAGAAGGGTGGGGGGAGATTTTCACCACTCATTTCCACTGGACCCTACAGGCAGAGATTCAGGAGCCTGACAAAATTCGTACCTTGTGCCACACCCTTCAGAAGTCTCAGGATCTCTCAGCTGCAGCAGCCTCAGAACAGGCAGTTTGCAGCCAGTGAAGTTTTTCCTGGCTGGCTCCCCAACTGTTGGGGAGGAAAAATTTTTCCTGCCCTTCTAGGTTCTTCTGGCTAGTATATTAATTAAATTGACATAAGACAGATTAATAGGAGAAAAACATTTAATTACAAATGTATGGGAGCCCCAGAAGAATATGACACTAAGGACAAGTTGGGCAATTGAGGCTATGTGTCATCCTGAGCTAAGAAATAGACCAGGGGCCTGGGGGCTTTAAAAGGGAAGAAGGTGATTCACAGGACACAAGAACAGAGGTTTGGTTATTAGATGTTTGCCCATCCATACAGAGGTCACTTAGATTAAAATATCTCTGGTAACAGCCCTGTTTCTGGGCTAGACACACTATCTAAATTCTTTTAGGTAGTTAAGGGAGAGGTAAAAATCTTCCCCTCACTAGCCTATAATCCTCTGTGTTATAGGCCTCTTCTCAGGAGAATCCATGTGTGCCCCATTCTTACTGTGATAACGTGCCTTTCTTCTTATTTCTCTTTATTTCAGCTGAGGATGGAAAGGAGTTGGTCAGCCCTTGTTTGTCTCCAGGTTTCACAGGAGAGTGGCAACATGCTGAAATAACATACAGAATTTCAGGACAGAAGGCAGGTATGGTGGAGTTCTTGTTCATCAGTGGTTTATGAGGGTTAAGATCCGCAGCCTTCCCTCTCTTCTGTACCTTCTGAATACCTCTCAGAAGCAGGGAGGCTGTTGCCAAGCCTCATTCACAGACAAGCCCTCACTTGCCCATGAAATGGAAGCACCTCTGTGAACTGTCAGGGCTGCAGGAGGCCCTTGCCAGAACACACTGGGAACTGTTGGCTCCCATGGGGTCTCTGCACAAGGCTCCCTTGTCTGTCGCCACACACTTTCTTCCAAAAGACTGCACTTCCTAACAAGCCTCCAGTGAGGAAGGACCTGAACATTCTACCACTCTTAAGACAAATGGCCAAGTTGGGGCTGTTGGCCCAGTAGCAGTGTGAGCTTATCTCTGAAAAGAGGGAGAAATGGCTTCTTCAGTGGAATCAGTTCCCTCCACCTATCACCTCAGGCTGCCTGGTGAGCACAGGAGAGGCTGCTCCAGGTGGCATAGCCCCCCCAGCCTGTGACATTGGGTGTGCTGTCTCACCAGCCTGACCCCTCTTGCCCCACGTGGTCTTCGGTTGCTCTGTGCTCCTTTAGATTTTGCTAAAAGAAACATTGAACTGTTTCCAGGCTGGACATAATGGGCATGAGGTTTGTCTGTCTTTGGTGACAGAGCTATTTCTACTCACATTTCTGACACCAAATGTGGGCAGGGGAGGGGAGGGAGTTCCCCACACCCACCAGTTCTCCACACATGAATAATTCTGTTCAGACTCACCCCGGAGTTAGTGCAGACTGCAGAGGTTAAGGGCTCAGACCTGCGAGACTCCCCTCACCCCCCTCTGCTTCAGATGCAGATAGCAAGTCCTGGGCCTCCTATACTTCTGACCAGCTGACTACAAATTAGGGGTTCCCACGAACCACCACCACCACCCCCAAATAATTTGCCAGAATAGCTCACAGAACTCAGGAAGGCAATTTACATAATATCACTGTTTTATTATAAAAGGCACAAGTCTGGAACAGCCAAATGGAAGAGATGTATAGGACAGGGTGTTGGAGAAGGGGTGTGGAGCCTCCATGCACTCCTTGGGGACACCACCTCCCAGTACCTTCATGTGTTCACCATCCAGGAAGCTCACAGAACCTATTGTTTAGGGCTGTATAAAGCTTCAACACAGGCATAGGTCATTAAATCATTGTCTGCTGGTGATTAACTCAAGCCCCAACCCCCTGCCCTCCCTGAATTTTGAAGGGTGGGCTGAAAGTTCCAACCCTCTAATCACGTGGTTGGCTCCTCTGACAACCAGCTCCCATCCTGAAGCCACTCAGGGACCCACCAACAAGAGCCCACTCATTCACATAAAATCAGGTATACTTGAGAAAAAGGGGCGGATTTATCCTGAGTAACAGAAGATCTTCCTCTTATCTCCATCCCTCAGGAAATCCCAAGGGTTTTAGAAGCTGTGTCCAGAACAAAGACCAAATATATGTTTCTTATTATTGACCATGGAGGTCACCGACTCAGCCAGCTGCTCATGCACATCCTATGCATCAGGCCCTGTTGCAGCCACTGGCATACAGCTGACATTTCAGTGGGAGGAATTGATAAACAAGAAAGTAACTTGAAGAAAGAAACAGAAGGGATTGTGGGGAGGGGGAACCTGAAAGGAAGATAACTGTTTTAAATATGATGGCCAGGGAAGGCTTCATGGAGTGGTGTTTGAGCCAAGACCTAAAGAGATGGAGAATAAGGCACACAGATGATCTAAAGCAGCAGTTCTCCAGGCCAGAGGAGCAGCAAGTATAAAAGCCCTGGGATGGCTGCTGTGTTTAAGGAATGAGGAAGTGGAAGTATGGCTATCCTGACAAGGGACAGTGGAGGGAAATGAGATCCAGCGGACAAGGACAAGGGGAGAACTGGCTCCATGCTTTCAGGCCATGGGCAGGTCTGTTGGGGGAGATGGGAAGCTGAGTCCAGGGGTGGGCTATGGGATATCCACGTTTGATAACCTCTGGGGCTCTCTGTTGTCCTTCCGAGCAAGGGGTTAATTGCCAGCTGTGTGAGCTTGGCAAGCTGCCTGTTAGGCCTCAGTTTCCTCATCTGTGACATAAGGAGGGTGCAGGTCTCACTTCCACAGTGGCTGATGGGATAGCCTGTATGTTCAGAGCTCAGTAAGGGCTAGCAGAGAGTAAACAGTGTGAACTTGAACCCATTGGGCTGCATTAGGACAGCTGTGTGTGCTGAGCCAAGGGCCGATGTCCTTCAGGGTTGAGGACCACACCATCTCTGGCCACCTTCATGCTTTGGGTTTCTCTTCCTTGACCTGGGCCCACAGTGCTGTGGCTCCTGAAAGTTTGCTGTTGATATGTGTGGTGTTGATGAGCACCCTGACTCAAGGTAGGTGCTCTGCAGGCTTTTTGCCCTGCCACACCCTCCAGGTCAGGGCCTCAAATCACTGGACAGAGCCCTGGGGGCTGCGTGGCCCAGGTGTTGAGCCCCCAAACTGCTATCTTTGTGCTTCTCCTTTGCCTCAGCAGTGAACCTCCATGAGCTGTGTGCCAGCAGAGTGTCGGAAATCCTTCGAAACAAAGTGCATAGAACAGAAGAAGTGAAGGATGTGGATTTTTATGCTTTTTCCTACTATTATGACCTTGCAGCAAATGTTGGCCTCATAGGTAAGGGTGGGGCTGAGGTGTGCAGAGGGCCCACGGCAGAGAGTAATCATGTCATCAGTGACCCTCACAGCTGGAAGTAGACAGGAGGGCAAGTGTCTTGTCATCCATATAGGCAATAGTAAGCCCCCTTTTCAAAAATAAAGCAGGTTTTTGAGCCACTTAGTAATACAATGTCAGTGCAAAAACAGTTACTTGCTGTTGAGTTGTTCTGCTCTAAGGCAGAACTGACGCACCTGTGTAACTCAGACCCTCAGCCATTCCTGCCTGACCCCCAGGTCTCTAGCTGAGGGAGCCCTTGGTGACATGGCCATCTTTCCCCATCTGGCACCTAGGCTGGCATGGGGAGGGGTCAGCCCACTGACCAGCTTCAGGAGCTTATGGGCACTGTGGCGTCTCCAGGCTCCCTGAGCCACCTGCTGCCTGGGACCAGTGTGGAACACTACCACCCAAGGGTGGGTAGTCCAGGTGGAAAATGACCTCTATTCACCCTTTGCTCAGGCCCCAGGTCTCTCTCTCTGGCATAGAACAAGCTACCTCCTGGTAGCTGGCCCTATGGCCACTTGACCTGCCAGGTCTGAGGGCCCCTGCAGGCTCCCTATACCTGGAGCAACGTTAGTTGATCCCCACTCTCCTGACTGTGCCACTGGCTGCGGACATCACGATGCTCAGGGCCTACCACACACAAATTTGGCCTGGCAGCACACTGGGGGACTCCACTCCCCTAGGCTGGCTTGAAGAGACACCTCCCAGCATCACCTTATCACTGGCTGCAGGTTGCCCTTTCCCTAGGGGACCAACAACCTCCCAGAGTGACCTCGGGAGATGCTGGCCTGTTCAGAAAAGCTCTTCCAACTCCCTTTTGTGGTCACACATGGCTCTGAAAGAGCTGCTTAGGTCTGTTTTCAGAAATGGTATCCATCTTCAATGTGACATTTGCTGACTGAGCAAATGCCCAAAGTCAAGGAAAATTCAGCTCACTGAGCAGCTGCCCCCTACGAAACATAAGTGTGTGGGATATCTCAAGGCCCCTCTTTGAAAAGTAGAGGTTTTGGGGTGCGTTGAAGAAACAATCACCATTCTTGAGAGTTGGGAGACACAGCTGCCATGCCTCCCTCCCTAGGAATGTCACAGAAGGCTGGGGCCATTCCCTTCTGGAGAGCCCTGTAAAGTCTCTCTGACCATTTGATCTAAGACCTGGCAAACCACTATTTGACTTTTTTTATAGAATTTTTTTTCCACATTCATAAAATTGATACCAGAATACCATTGCTGAACTCTGGGCCACAGCTTGAGAAAATGTATCCAATTCTTCCCTTTTATTTTTTTTTAACTTAAAATTAAGAGATTGCCCAGTCTCTGGGGTCCAAGGATCCTGGTGCCTTTCCTCTGAGGGACCCTCTAAGTCCCATGATTGTGCTAATCATCCCCATGCGGTGTCCTGCATGGAACACCTACCCACCCCCAGCCACGTCACTTTGGACAAATGATCAGTGCATGGGAGGGCCACTGCCCCACTTGTAGTCAGCCTGGATACGCCGCCTTACATCATCCTCTCATGGGCACCAGCCTCAGGGCATTGGTGGCATCACTGCTTCAGGGATGCTGGTACAGACCAGGTGTTTGGTCTTATCCCACAGATGTGGAGAAGGGAGGCAGCCTCGTCGTGGGAGACTTTGATATCGCAGCCAAGTATGGTAAGTGATGGCTGCACTGCCCGGGTGAGAAGACCCAGAGCGGGAGACAGGGACCCAGTCCCTCTGTGTGGCAGATGTACCTTGGTGCTTGTGAGGCAGTACTGAGAACTTCTGGATTTAGTTCCTGATTCAGCCAGGCAGATGAGTGTTCAGAGGTGGGAGAGGGTGCTTGGGGTCACTGTGCTGGGCCCAGACCACAGATCAGCCATATCCTGTGTGGCCACGGCAGGGGGAGAGGGGAGCCTCAGTGTCCCTGGCTGTGATATGGCATATTTCTAGTTCTAAGGTTGTTAGGAATGGACTCCCTTGATTTCACTGTTTCTGACACCTCTTCACTGCAGTTCAGGGATTTCCCCTGATATTGTCCCAGCAAATTCACAATCGTCACACCAACAACCCCTGCACAGCAGAGCCCAACATGTAGGGAGTGAAGAGCTATTCCCCTTGAGTTTGCAGGTAGCTGACCCAGCAGTCCCCCTTCCTCTCCTCCTTTGTCCATCCCACTCAATCTGGCTGGCTGGGGTGTGAAATGAAGGCTGTCTGTAAATATTCTGCTCTTTGGTTGTTGTTGTTAATTGCAGATCAAAAGAGTTAAACTTCATATGTTTCTCTATAGAAAGTCCTTTCTCCCCTTCCCCTTCAAAGTGGCTTTTTTTTTTTTCAAGTTTTCTTGTCACTTAGGGGTTTGTCATGACTCTTCAACAGGAAAAGGTTCTGAGCAGAATTCTGGGAAGGCTATTGGTAGGTTTGTTCATCCTCCTTGAGAATAAGAGTTGAATGTTCTGAGCCAGATTTGTTGGTGTTTTCATTCTCCAGAAAGCCCAGATCCACCCCTGAGAGAGGTATCTAGAAGTCATGGGTGCAGAGCTATGCCCTGTGAGACTTTGACCTTAGGCCCATGACACCAAGACAAGACACACAAGTCCCTCTTGGTCTTGGAGGCCAGGCCCGGGGGAGGCTGGTTAGCTTTGAGACCCTACCCTTTGGTGTGCTCTTGGCAGATCACCTTCCCACTCTGGGCTTCAGTCTTTTCTAAATCAGTGAGAACCTGGGGCCAACATAGAGCCCTGTGAAGGGTGGGCACCTGGGGTGGGTGGAGTCTAGTCTGCATAGAGCCCCCCCATCCTACCCAGGAATGAACCACTTGGAATCTGATTGGGAAAGGGCTCTCTCACCCCCAGTGTGCAGGACAGCGGAGACCCATCCTCCAGGCAACCCCTTTCTGTGCATGGACCTCACCTACATCAGCCTGCTGCTCCAAGAGTTTGGCTTCCCAGAGAACAAAGTGCTGAAGGTAAAGACTGTCTCTGGGTGCTCCTGTGCCCTTTATGACCCCAAGGGCTGGGGGTACTGCTTCCAGCCTCCCAACCATGCCCACTCTGTGCCTTCCTTTGTGTTTTCAAGCTGACTCGGAAAATCAACAATGTTGAGACCAGCTGGGCTCTGGGGGCCATTTTTCATTACATCGACTCCCTGAGAAGACAGAAGAATCCAGCCTCATAGTGGCCAAGCTGCCCCAGCCATCCTTACAGAGCGGCTCCATCTCCATGAGAACAGACCTGTGTGGAACGCCTTGATGTGTTGGGAGGAAGCCACTGCTCGGGCTGCCACCCCTTTCCCTTTGGCCTTGCAGACCTGCCCCTGGACAGGCAGAGGGCTAGAACGTGACCAGGCCTAGTGTCTCCTCCTGCCTCAGCCCCAGGTGGGCAGTAAACCAGACAGGGCAAAGGGCACATGTCAAGTTTAGTATGACACAGGCACACCATCCCCCATCCCTCCCCTGTATGCAGGGTTGGGGTGACTGTAACGTGTTTCTGTGACAGGAGTCTTGTTTTGTCTCCCTGCCCCTGTCTGGTCCCTCCTCTCATCCCCAGGGTGGACCTCCACCTTCTCCCCAGAGATTTGGTGGGGAGGTTTTATAGGCTGTTCTGGCTGCTTTCAGGGTGGGCCAAGTGGCAACCACCATGTCCTCTGGGACAGTGAATTGGGCGGACCTGAATGCATTGGCCTCCTCTTTGGTTATGGACATGCGAGGTCATCCAGAGGTCTGTTTTCTCAGGTTCTTGGATGGCTTGGGGCAAGCTGATGAAGTTGGCCTTGTGAGTAGAAGAGGGCTGGGGGAAATACCTCTGTGTGTCCCAGCTCTTCAGAGGAGGTCTGAATGTGAGCATGACCTGCTTACAATATTTATGGCTGTGCTGTGTGAGTGACATCTCTGTTGTGTGGTGCTGGGTGTTTGTGTAGCAGCTGTGTTCTGAGCCCCAGTGAATGTATTGCTACCATGAGCCATTTGCAGCTGAGCAGTGTTGAAGACACACACCATCCCCCTGTGGGTCAGGTGGACTGCAGTCCCCAGAACTGCCTTCTTGAGGCTCTGCTGGGGTACAGGGCTATGCCCATTGTCTGGGGCCTCTGTAGGACACTGGCTCTGGGCCCTCTTGCATCGGGATGTGAAGTCTGTGAGACATAGGCCCTGGGGCCACAGTCGTTCTGCAGTGAATGTATGGTATATGGAATAAGCTGAATCTCATGTGTTCCACTCAAAATAAAGGGTTTACAAGGGTTTCTTCTCCAGTCACTCTTCTAGGTGAGCATCAGCAATGTTCACCCCCTGGTGGAAAAGCCCCTGAGATCCCTGTTTACTATAGTTGAAACAAAGAACTGTCCATGCCGGGTGACAGGTGGCACATTAACTCTTGTCAGTGTGCCTCATAAGGAGAAAACAGCAGAAGGGCATAGGGAGGCCATCCTCAGGCCATCATGCATGCCCGTGGTTATAGGCAAGCCCCTTGCCTTCCCAGTAGAGCTCCCCTCTTCCCTGGGACTGTGACCCACAGCCACATGCAGTGTGGAGTTCTCAAGCAGATGCTGTGCCCCAGCTTGCAGTGTGTTCTCTGAGGATCTGGCTTTAATCTGGGACAGCTGGAAAGGGGTTGCATGCCAGACAAAGACTGGGTGTGAGCATAGGGTCTGGCCCCTCAACTACTTAGGGCCACTGCAGGACCAAGACCGAAGTGACTGCTGAATGAGCCCATAAGTGGAGGCCTGTGTTGGGGAAAGGGCTCTGCAGAGAGCTACAGGAGGTTAGTTTTACTCCTTACCTCCAAGAGCCCTTCGTCCCAAGGGGTGGAGGCAGGGAGGGATCGAAGTGTAAAACCTTTGATGTTGAAGTGCTGTGCCCACGGAGATGGGGGAGCAGTTACCCCCTTTTCTGAGCGTCCTGATTCTGTGGTCTGATCGTCACTGGCCCAACTTCAGAAGGCTGGTGGAAGACCCCAGTACAAAATCCACTGACAAGATAAGGTTAATCACCTTCTGCCCAGTGGTTTCCCCAGAATTTAAACCCTGGGGCAGAGGTCTGGAGGTGTGCATATGACATAAGCAGAAAAAGACAAAGAAGGGAAGGTGTTTTACCTAAATAAAAAGCCACATTTGGACTACAGCTAGGAAACCTTCATTTGAAAAGGGCAAGAAAATCCAACTACCAGCACCTCACCATCCCTGCCTTGGCAGGGTTTCCCCAGCCTTTTCCTTCTATAATATCTAACAAGTTAGATATTTAAGGAACTTCCAGAGGCCATGATCAAATGTGTATGAAGGTAAAAGTGAAAATTGATTTGGTCCATTTATAGGTTAGTGATCTCACATCTGAAAAAGTGGCAACAACTGGAAGTTTCCCAAAAGATCACCAAATAAGTCATGGAATATTTTTAGTTCCAGCAAAGTACGCAAGTCATTTTGCTGTGTCTTTTGTGATTATAAAGTAGGCTTTGTTTTTTAAAAAAGAAGTAACTACATATGCACCTCCTAACATGTAAAAGTCAAACTAGAGATACAGTAAGAATTTTGTTCCCTCTGGTGTGCCCCACTTCACATAAGCTGTGTGCATATATGTGCTCAGATCTTTCTAGCACGTCCCACACACCACCTCCTGCCCACATGTCCTGCACTTTCCTGTTCTCACTCAGAACAGCTACACTGTTGATGCACACTGAGCTGCCTCAGTCCTCCAGTGGCTGGTGTCATCCATATATCTGGATGACAGGACCCCCGGCATCAGGTTGTTTCCAGTACCACATCCATACGTGAGCCATGCTGACATTGCCAGATCCAAAGGCAGGAATGTTTTAAATTGTGACCATGTCGTCAGATGGTAATTTTTCTGTGCACTGGCCTAATTCATGTCATATGTATGTCTAAGAGCATTTCTTTTTCTGTGAAACATCTGTCCATGTCCTGTGCCAATTTTTCTGAGAGATTGTGATCATTCTCTTACTAGAAGAATGTTTATACATTAGGGAAATTAGTCATTGTGACAGAATGTGTGGCAAGTTTTTTCCCATTTTATTACTTTTTGAATTTATGGTGTTTTTTTCAATGCACAGTTTTACTGTTTTTATGTATTTAAGTTTAACTAATTTATATTTTTATATAGACTTATGATGACTTCCAGGTTTTGTGTCATAATTAGAAAGGCTACCCCACTGGGATAGTTTTCAAAGTTAACCAACAGTGTTGTTGTTTTTTATGGTTTTGATTTTATTACTTTAAGAACTCCCAGTATATACTTATGAATACCCTCAGGCACAATAAATCATTATTTCAAGGTGGATTTTATTTTTATAACCATTTCAGAGTCCCTGAAAGGCAAATGTGATGTTCAAACTAGGGTAATACCATTTTGGGATAAAATCAAGGCTGGCAATAAGGTAATGAGCAATCCCAGAAGTGTGCAGAATCATAGCAGTGTCAGGAAGAGTCTCCCAGGAAAGCCACACTGTGTGTGCAGTTTCTGGTAAGGTTGTTTTAATGACTTGTTTGGAGAGCATGAAGTGTGAGGAATGATTGAAGTCCCTGGGGCAGTTCATCATTGTGGAGGAAAACTCTTCTCTGCTCTCCACTCAGCCTTCTACTCTCGGTACTTTTCTCTGATGCTAGATGTGTCAGCAATACTCCCACACCAACTAGGTGGCCTACAACTCAGTTCTGACACTATCTACCTGGAATTAGTGCAGACCACACAGGTGAAGGGCTCAGTCTTACAAGACTACCCCCACCCCTGCTTCAGGTACCAGTCACAAATCCAGGTTGTCACCTGTGCTTCTGAATAACTGGCTCTAAGTCAGTGGTTTTCATGACCCTCTCCTCAGATTTGATAATTTGCCAAAGAGGCTCACAGAATTCAGGAAAAACAGTTGACTTACTCTTGTTGATTTATTGCAGAGAATAGATGGAAGAGACATGTGGGGCAGGACATAGGGGAAGGATCCAGAGCTTCCGTGTCCTCTCTGGGCATACCACCCTCCTAGCACCTCCACATGTTAATTAAACCAGAAGTTTAATTAAAGCAAGCAACTCTTGATCTCAGGATCTCTAAACCCCTACTTGGGATTTTTTATGGAGGCTTTATTATGTAGGATTGATTAAATAATTGACCATTAGTGATTAGGTCAACCTCCAGCCTCTCTCTCCTCCAGAGGTCAGGGTGGGGGAGGCTGAAAGATCCATCCTTTTGATTGCATGGCTGTTTCTCCTTGGCAACTGTCCCCCTTCCCGTGGTCACCTAGGAGCTTTCCAGAAATCACCTCATTAACATAGACTCAGGGGTGGTTGAATGAGCTTATGGGACCTGGGACCAAAGACCAAATGTTATAACAAAAGATGCTCCCATTGCTTTTATGACTTAGGAAGTCCCCCTAGGGTTTAGGAGCTGTGGGGCCAAGAGCAGGGATGAAGGCCAAATCTGTGTTTCCTATTACGAATCACAAAATCACAGTCCTGGAAAGAGGCTTTATGGCCGATGGGAATCTGACAGCATCTTCAATATTGTAAGGATTGTGAGATCCTGGACTTGCTTCTGTTGCTACAGAGGCCAGAGCTTAGACACATGGGCACAAGTTACAGACCATTTTCAGGTTTCTAACAAGGAAAGATGTCCTAAAAGAAGACAGGCTCTCTGTCATATACATCCCCACCCTTGCCAGCACTCAAGGGTACTCAAGAAGGGATCCCTGTCCAGATAAGAGGTCATATCAGGCACTTCCAAGGCCTCTTTACTCTCAAGATCCTTGAATGCTCCTTGAAAATTATCTTGAAAGTTATGAGCAGGTAAGCATACTTACACATAATGTCCCTCAGTTTTGAGTTGAAATAACAATGGCCTGTGTTGTGGAGTGTTTAGGTCAGGCATGGAGCCAACTGCTTTTTGGAATAGCCAGTGATTGCACTGTCATGGCAGCGCACGGAGCACCGACTGGTCAAGGGGCCCTAAGGACTCAAGGTCAGCAAGTAAAGAGTGAAGGGCCCCACCCAGACCCAGATCCAGAGGCTTCCAAACCCCAAATTAGTGTGCCACATTGCCTCCAAAGTTAGAGGTGGTAGAAGATTAATTTTTCCTCCTTACATTCGGCCTTGCATGAAGCTATTTATCAAAAGCAGCTCTCTCCACTAAGGAATCCGTTATCACTGTAATAATGTGTTTTGTGATATTTAGAAAAGTAGTTAAACAGTCAAATTAAAACTAGCTCCAGGCCTGACTGCCTCTTTATCGTTTTGACAGCCTGATTCCCACTTTTCTGTGTTATTGATTGGTGGATAAAGGTTTCCGCTTAAGAGCTTAAGTGCAGCTCTGTAAATCTTTGTGTCTGCCTCAGGATTTACATAGCACAGAGCAGACATCCCCCTATATGGCATCTTGTCTTAAGAAGCCTCTAAAGGTCAGCAGAGCTCCAGAGCCACATTTTAAGGCATGGAACACAGCAGTGGGATGGCTCCAAACAGCTTCCAAGGTGTTAGGTGCTCAAAACAGCTGTGTGGTTCCCCAGATCCATCTGGAGGTCTGCTAGGGATCAGATGGTTTTGCAAGTAAAAATGCCAACACTCAGAGGCCTACAGTGCTCATCCTAAAGCAACAAGGAGAAGTGGGAATGTAAACCAAGGTTTTCAGCTTTCCGGGGATGAAGAGATTTCTAGGACTCTATACACTGGAATATTATTTGGCAGTAAAAATGAGGTACGGACACATGTTGCAACATGAATGAACATGGAAAACATTAGGCTAATAAGTGAAAGAAGCTAGATACAGAGATCACATATTGCATGATTCTGCTTACGTAAAATGTCCAGAATAGGCAGCACCATAGTATGGCAAGCAAAATTTGTAAACATTGCAAAATGATCACCATGGTAAGTCTAGTTATGATCTGTCATCATACATAGGTAAAAAAATTTTTTTTTTTGCAATGAGGACAATGCAGTATTATTAACTGTAGACAGTGTGCTATACATCACATTCCCATGACTTATTTTATAATTTCTTGACCATCCTTGCCCATTTTGCCTACCCCCTACCCCCTACCTCTAGCAACCACCTATCTGTTCTCTGTATATATGAGCCCAGGCTTTTTTGGTTCTGTTTTTTAGATTCTACCTATAAGTCAAATCATATGGTACTTGTCTTTGTCCGACTTACTTAGGATAATACCCTCAAAGTCCATCCATGTTGTCACAATGGCAAGAGTCCATTTTTTTATGGATGAATAATATTCCATTATAGATAATATGCACAGGCAGATGTACACACCACATCTTTATCCATTCATCCACTGATGGACACAGGTTGTTGCCAGATCTTGCCTATTGTAAATAATGCTGCCAGGAACATGGGGTATATATATCTTTTTGAGTTAATGTCTCTGTTTTCTTCAGATAAATACCCAGAAGTGGAATTGCTGGATCATCTGGTAGTTCTGTTTTTAACTTTTTGAGGAGCCTCCATACTGTTTTCCACAGTGGCTGCACCAGTTTACATTCCCACCAACAGTGCAAAATGGTTCCCTTTTCTCCATGCTCTCTCCTACACTCATTATTTCTTGTCTTTTTGATAATAAGACAATATCAATAATCTGTCATTCTGACAGATTTGAGGTGATGTCTCATTGTGGTTTTGATTTGCATTTTTCTGATGGTGACTGGTGAGGATCTTCATGTGTCTGTTGGCCATCTGTATGTCTTTGGGAAGATATTGATTCAGATCCTCTATCATTTTTTAATTGGATTATTTGTCTTTTTTGCTATGGGGTTGTATGGTTTCTTTATATATTTTGGATATTAACCCCTTATCAGATATGATTTGCAAATAATTTCTCCCATTTAGTAGGTTGCCTTTTTGTTTTGTTGATGATTTCCTTTGCTGTGCAGAGGTTTTGAAAGACGAGTACACTGTAAGTTATAAGACATTGAAGGGAGAAAATGAAAACACAAATGGGAAGATATTCCATATTTATGGGTTAGAAGAATCAATACTGTTAAAATCTCCATACTACCCAAATCAATGTACAGATTCAATGCAAGGCCTATCAAAATTCCTCACAGAAATAGAAAAAACATGGGCGCCTGGGTGGCTCAGTTGGTTAACGTCTGATTTCAGCTCAGGGTATGATCTCACCGTTAGCGGGTTTGAGCCCCATGTCGGGCTCTGTGCTGACAGCTCAGAGCCTGGAGCCTGCTTCAGATTGTGTGTCTCCTTCTCTCTCTGCCCCTCCCCCACTCACACTCTGTCTCTGTCTCTCAAAAAACTGAATAAACAAGAAATTTTAAAAGAAAAAAGTAAATAGAACAAACACTCCTAAAATTTGTACAGAAACACACAAGAACCCAAACGACCAAAGCAATCTTGGGAAAGAAAAACAAAGCTGGAGAACAAAGCCCTTATTTCAAACTGTATTACAAAGCAGTAGTGATCAAAACAGTTTGGTATTGGCATAAAAAATGACACATAGATCAATGGAGCAGAATAGAGAGCCCAGAAATAAACCCACAATTGTATGGTCAATTGATCTATGACAAAAAAAACAAAAATATACAGTGGAGAAAGGACAGTCTCTTCAATAAGTGGTGCTGAGAAAATTGGACAGCCACACGCAGAAGAAAGAAACTGGACCATTATCTCACACCATACACAAAAATTAACCCAAAGTGGGTTAAAGAACAGAAGACCTGAGACAAGAAAACTAGGTGGTCAGCTCCTTGGCATGGGCCTTGGTGATGATTTTTGGATCTGATTCCAGAAGCAAAGGCAACAAAAGCAAAATAAACAAGCGGGGCTATATCAAACTAAAAAGCTCTTGCATAGCAAACGGAATCCTCAACAAAATGGAAAGGCAGCCCTTAGACTTTTTCCTGTATTGTCATGGTGGCCCCTTAGACCTTTGGGCTAAGAGAAAATCCCCCTTCCTGGGGAGAGGTCAGGTCTGCTCCCAGATATCTGGTGAACCCCTGGGTCCTGCAAGTTCTGAGTTTCTGGGGAGTTACTGCCTACTGAGTAATAAAAGGCTACCTGAAAGAAAGCAGGAGAACTGAAACACCCTGAGAATAGGGATACTGACCTTCCCTTCCCATCCTCCAAATTTCCTTATGGAGCCAACAATCCTCTTGTTTACTCAATGGGAGTGCCTGGCCAGGACTCCACCCAAGCCAAACAGCAAGGTTAAACTGTCAACAAAGCAAATAGGCTTTCTGCAAGAGTTCTTCACTTCCCTCTTAGATGGAGTCTTCACAGTTGACTCAAAGCTTCAGCTGGGATTCCTTTACACAAAGTGAATTTCAGAAGGAATTTGGTGCTGCTTCCTTGAGGTCTAGACTTGCAAAAGGCTGCCTGCATGATGGAAGCTGTGTTTGGTATTTAAGATCTTCTAAGCTTTTACTTCTGACCTAGTGAATTTTTTAAAGAATATTTTTGTTGAGGTATATATAGTAGAATGTACAGATCTTAAGTATACAGTTCAAACAATTTTGGCAAAAACAGCCATGTGGACCATACCCTTATTCTTTCACCACAGAAAGTCCCTAGACAATCCCCCCACCCTTGGCACCTGGCAACCACTGTTCGGATTTCCATCACAACACATAACTTTTGCCAGTTCTGGAACTTCATCTAAATGGAATCATACAGTATGTGCTCTTTTGGGTCTGGCTTTCAGCTCAACATGTTTGTGAGATTCACCCATATCAACATGCAGATCAGTAGTTTATTTCTTTTTGTTGTTGAGTAGTAGTCCATTATTTCGATATACAACACTTTGTATCCTCCTTTTCTTGTTGATTGCCACCTGAGCTGTTTCCAATATGGGGTTTAATAAGGCTTCTGTGAACAGTCTTGCACAAGTTATTTTGTGCACATATGTTTTTACTTCTCTTGGATGAATACAAGCATACCTCATTTTATTGTGCTTTGCTTTATTGTACCTCACAGACAATGCATTGTGCGTGTGTGTTTAACAAACTGAAGGTGTGTGACAACCCTGCACCGAGCAAGTCCACTGGTACCATTTTTCCAATAGCATTTGTTCACGTTGTATCTCTATGTCACATTTTGGTAATTCTCACAATAATTCAAAAAAAAATTATTGTTAAATTTGTTCTGATCTATGATCAGTGATCAATTGACTCACTGACAGCTCAGATGATGGTTAGCATTTTTAATTGAGGTACATGCATTTTCTTAGACATCATGCTATTGCACACTTAATAGACTACAGTACAGTCTAAGCATAACTTTTATATGCATTGGGAAACCAAACAATTCATTTGACTTGCTTTATTGCAGTATTCACTTATTGTGGTCTGAAACCAAACCTACAATATCTTCAAGATATGAACTAAAAGTGGAATGGTTGATTCATATGGTAAGTGTATGTTTAACTATAAGAACCTGCCAAATTGTTTTCCAATGTGAATTACCATTTACACTCCCACTAGCAGTGTTCCACATCCTCATCCACACTTGGTACTGTCTGTCAGTCATTTTAATATTAGCCATTCTAGCTGGTGAGTTCTGGTACCCTCTGTGGGTTTTTTTTTGTTTGTTTTTTTAAATACTATTATTTATTTTTGAGAGAGTGAGCAGGAGGGTGAGGGGGCAGAGAGAGAGGGAGACAGAGGATCCGAAGCAGGCTCTGCATTGACAGCAGAGAGCCAGATGCAGGGTTTGAACTCAGGAACAATGAGATTATGACCTGCGGTGAAGTCAGATGCTTAATTTACTGAGCCACCCAGTGTCCTACCTCACTGTGGTTTTAACATGCATTTCCTTGATGTGATGTAATGAATTTTAAAGAGGCTTCAAGAATCCTACCTAGGCCAGCCACATCTCCCACCCACCCCACCCCCTCCGGTCCACTGGGATCCACAAGTATAAGGCAATGCTAGGGACACACTCCAGGTCAGGGGCAGCACACTCTTGGTTAGAGGCAGATAGTGAATACTTCAGTCTCTGCAGAACATATGGTCTCTGTCCCATTTGCTCAGCTCTGCTGTGGAAGTGTGAAAGCAGCCTTAGACAAAATGTAAATGAATGACTACAGTTGCATTCCAATCAAACTTGATTTATGGATGCTGAAATTTGAATTGCATATAGTTTTCATGTATCATGCATTATTATTCTTTTGATTTGTTTGATCACTTAAAAATGTAAAAGGTAATCTTAGCTTGGGGGGCATACAATGGCTGAGGACTGCTGTTTGCTAATCCTGCTCTAGGTAAGCAGAGGCAGTCAGCTCAGAGGCAGCCCTAAGCCAGGCAGGAGACTCACTGAGGGCCTGGTGCCCATGGGATAGAGGGGCAGTATCCCACTCCTCCAGTCAGGGACCCTGCGGGTGAGGGGCTAGGATGCCATCCACTGAGGGAAAGGTTGAAAGGGGCAGCAGAGCGAGAACCAGAATGGGAAGGCCTGTAAAGCCTGGCTGTGTGTCCTTCACAGACCCTCTCAACAACAAAGTCAGCCCCAAGCTCCACAATTCTGGGGATCCTCCCCACCCTCACCTCAGTTCTGACACTCCTGCTTCTGCCTGGCCCCTTTGGAATCAGACGTGTCAGAAAGCTGACCCCCTGTAGTCCGGTGCCTCCTATCACCTTGCCTGCCTATCAGGTCCTACTTTGGGCTAGCCTCATGCTCGCCAGAAGACCTGCCAGGGACTTGCTGACACTGGCCTAGGAAGGTTGCTCAGTTGGGGTTGGGGTTTATAGGAGCAGTTCTGGGCTCAGCCCTCCCCTGAGGAAGGGTCCAATTCTGCAGCCTGTGTAGGACTGTTCTGGGGAGCATTTGGGAGGCAGGAAAGCCCATTAGGAAACTACAGCAGGAATCCTAGCAAGAGAACCCAAAAGAGCAGCTGAGGATGGGTAAAAGGAGTCTAGAACCACAAGGAACAACACAGCTGGAGGCCTCAGACTTGCTCTTGGAGGACCAGTTCCTGAGACAGTCCTTGGGAGCTTAGGGGAGAATGTGCCCACCAGACCCGTCTGGCATTGCTGCCTGATCTGGAAGCAGGCAGGAAGCTCCTGGCCTAAAAAAGGATCTGGAGCCCTACTGGCTCACAGGGAGGACAAGGAAACAGGAAAAGCTTGGGAAGAAGATGGTGGAAGGTCATGGGCAGCACAGTGTAAACCCCCCGGGCCCTGCCCCCAAGTCTGTGGTGTTCACCACACCCACAGATATTCCCCACATGGGGCTGGCTTCTAGTGAGCACACAATGAACTTTTATACTTGTTCACACCACACTGCAATAGCTTTGTCAGATCCCACAGACTCATATCGTCCCCAGTTGTATCCACCCCTAAAATTCAACTACCATTCTTAGGGCTGATGTTCTAGAGGTCTGCCTGTCCTAGAATATCATGTAAACAGAATCATACAGCTCTAATGCTGATTACTGGGTATGGCTGATCATTCTCAAGGGCTGGGCTGCAGACTGTTCAGCTGTGGGAATATGCCACAAAGTATTTACCCCAGAGTTAATGGATATTTGCATGGTTTCCAGTCTGGACTGTTTTGAATAGGGCTGTTTCGAACATTTTTGTGCATGTCTTTTGGTCAGCATAAGCATTCATTTCTGTTGGGTATCTCTTTTGGACTAGAATAGCTGGTTCAGAGCAGGTTCAGTTCTGGTTCAGAGTTTATTTAATACTACCAGGACACTTGGCTGGCTCAGTCTGAAGAGCATGCGACTCTTGATGTCAGGGTCATGAGTTTGAGCTCTATGTTGGGTATAGAGATTACTTAAATAAATAAACTTAATAATAATAATAATAATAATAATAAAAGAATACTACCAGTTTTTCAAAGTACCAACCTGCCAGTGCACTTGTTGATGTAGAAACTACAGAGGCCAGGGGCGCCTGGGTGGCGCAGTCGGTTAAGCATCCGACTTCAGCCAGATCACGATCTCGCGGTCCGTGAGTTCGAGCCCTGCATCAGGCTCTGGGCTGATGGCTCGGAGCCTGGAGCCTGTTTCCGATTCTGTGTCTCCCTCTCTCTCTGCCCCTCCCCTGTTCATGCTCTGTCTCTCTCTGTCCCAAAAATAAAAAAAAATAAATAAAAATAAATAAAAACTACAGAGGCCAATGAGATGAGATCAAGGTCAGTGGGAGCAAGACTGAAGCCAGGGCCCCAACATGGCCCTGAAGAACACCAGCAGTGATGTTAGTGGGTGTAGACCTGAGGTTGCTGGTAACAGTGAGTAAGGGGTCCCCAAGCCCAGGGTCTGCCCATAGGAACCAGGTGACTCTGGGTTTGGGAAGGAGGAACAAGAGCAGAGGGGTAGTGAGACAGTCTCATGGCCTGGAGAAGAGAAGAGATGCCAGCAGGAGTTCGGACCACAAGTCTAGGACCTCATCCTCAGCTCTGCACGTCAAGAAACTCAGCTAAATCATTCATCTGGGGGTAAGAAGACGGCAGTAAATTTCCATATAGCAAGTCTTAGGAGATGCCAGTTAAGAAACAAATAATTTGATGTATTTATGGTGTGGCATACCTGGTCCCCCAAAAGGTACTGGTTGTCCCTAACAGCCCATAGGTATGCTCACTCAGAGTCACAGCACAGCCTGGAAACTCCAAGTCAGAAGAGATAGTTGGATGTACTGGAGGGACACTTACATCCAGCCTGGCTGCCTTGAGGAACTGCCCTTCTCCCCTCCCTGCTCAGGACAGCAGCAGGGAGTGGAAAATTGTTTCTTCAAAACCCCCTTTCCAGTAATTTCCATCATTAAAAACTCTGAGCAGTGCTTATGCCTTAAGGCCTTGCCTCTTAGGGTGCGTTCCCAGAACCTGGGGGCCTGTTTGAAATGTAGACTGCAGCCACACCCCAGACCTGCTGTATCAGAACCTGCCTTCTGACATGACCCCCCAGATAATTCTTGTGTACCTTCTAGGAAGCACCACCTGAGGGGCCTGCCATAACTGTTACCCAAGTGAGACAGTCCTCTAAGAGGTGTGCCCCCACATGATGATGTGGAGATCTGACTCAAGGAGCCCTAAAGAATAATGGAGCCCTTTACCCTACCCTCTTATGGGATTTTTATACAGTTTATCCCACAGAAAGCATCCTGAAATTCCTCTTTGGTTGGCTCCCAGTCTCCTTCCAGCCCCCTTTTCCATTCCCCACCCACCATCTTTTTGTTTTCTGTTGGGTTTGGAGCACACCAGCCAGTGGCCTGAGTTGTGCACAGCAGGTGTTAGGAGTGCTGGAGACTTTAGGAAGTTCACCCAGTGGTGGAGTAGGTGCAGGGGATCAGGCCCCCTCCTCTTGCAGCCTGAGGGGAGCTGGCCTAGCTCAGCCCCGCCTTGAGTCTGGCTCCTCCTCAGCCTACCCCACTCCAAGGGCAGCACATGCATTCACAGGACCTCTTGTTTTTCAGGGTGACTTTCACAGTTATCCCTCATTTTACATTAATTGAGGCTGTGCAGAGACAGACTTTCTCACTGTGAGCTTAACATATTCCCTGGAGACAGGTAATGCAACAACCAGGCCTGCTTATGGACTGGAACCTTCTACTCCATGCAATGTCAGGAGGTCTTTGATAAGTGACAGGAGTGATACTGAGGACCCTGATCCTCTAAGTGCTGATTTCCTCATGGGGGTCTGACCCTGAATAAGCAGGAGTTGGTGGGTGCAGGTGTGTACTTGAGACTTGCTCTCCTCATGCCTGGCCCTCTGAGCTCTCCAGGCTGATGGTTTGCCTGGTCCCATGGCTGAAACCATGGTGCCCCAGCTCATTCCAGTACACCAGAAAGTCCATCCAGTACTCAATTACAAAAACTGTAAAGGCTTGTCTGATTCACTCAAAGTGGGGTAATGTTTCTGGCTTGGAGGATGGCAGGGCAATGGCCCTGGAGTGTGACCAGCTTCCTCTCTTTAACGTGTTCACCACTCTGTCCCTCACCAACCCCTGTCTGTCACCCTCCCTCCCAGGAGGAGGGCCCCAGAGTAAGGGGAACATCCCAAGCTGACTCTTGCTGGCTTTAGAGCCCATCTCATAATCACTTAAGTAACAGACCTTAAAACTGGACAGCTACATGCAAAAGAATGAAACTGGGCCACTCTCTTACACCAGACACCAAAGTAAATTCAAAATGGATTAAAGCCCTAAATGTGAGACCTCACACCATAAAAGCCCTAGAAGAGAGCACAGGCAGTAAGGTCATCAGCTGTTACAACATTTTTTCTAAATATGTTCTGAGACAAGGGAAACAAAAGCAATAAGAAACTTTTGGGCCTACATTAAAATAAAAAGCTTCTGCACAAGGAAGGAAACAATCAAAACTAAAAGACAACCTACTGAGTAGGAGAAGCTATTTGCAAATGACATAGCTGGTAAAGGGTTAGTAGCAACACCCAAAAACAAATAATCCAATTAAAAAATGGGCAGAAGACATGAACAGACATTTCTCCAAATAAGACATCCAGATGGCCAACAGACACATGAAAAGATGCTCAACATCACTCATCATCAGGGAAATACAAATAAAAACTACAATAAGATATCACCTCACACCTGTCAGAATGGCTGAAATCAACAACACAAGAAACAACGAGTATTGGCGAGGATGTGGAGAAAAAGGAACCTTCATGTACTGTTGGTGGGAATGCAAACTGGTGCAGCCACTGTAGAAGACAGTATGGAGGTTCCTCAAAAAGTTAAAATTAGAACCACCATATGATCTACTGGGTTTTCCCCAAGGAATATACTAAAACAGTAATTTGAAAACGTGTATGCAGCCCTATGTTTATTGTAGCATTATTTATGATGGCCAAATTATGGAAGCAACCCAAGTGTTCATTGATAGATGAATGGATAAAGAAGTGGTGTATATATACACAATGGGATATTAGCCATAAAAATAATGAAATTTTGCCATTTTACAACAACATGGATAGATCTAGAAAGTCTAGTGCTAAGTGAAATACAGAGAAAGACAAATACCATATGATTTCACTCATATGTGGACTTAAGAAACAACAAAAAAACAATACAGAAAAACTCTTAAATACAGAAAACAAACTGGTGCTTGCCCAGAAGGGAACTGGATGGGGGGATGAGTGAAATAGGTGAAGGGGATGAAGACTACACATCATGAAGAGCACTGAGTAATGTATAGAATTGTTGAATCACTATATTGTACACCTGATACTAACATAACACATATATGTTAAAAAAAATTTTTTTTAAAGAAGTAGCGGACTCCAAGCCAAGCTGAGCATGAGATAGTGTCCTGCTTGAGCACACCTGAAAGCCCACCACTTCTGGCACACACTGGGGGACTCCACAGTGCATTAATGTCATTCCTACTAGGACAGCGCCTTGGTTGCTGGGTTAGAAAGGCTGCCTGGGGCAGAGAGCCCCACATTTGCACACACAAAAAAAATTGGCTTAGAAGTTATACAGTTGGAATCATGGATTTGGGGCTTTGGGAATGTGCTTAAAGGGAGTTCTGGTCAGCAAGTCTGGGAAACTGCCTTAGCTGTTATCTGCGCCTCTATTAGTTGGGTAGGTGTCTTTACCATATTATCATGACATTCATAGTATACTATGTTATATTCTATAAGTGATATTGTGTCTTTCTCAGTGCATTGAATCAGAAAGCACATAGTATCATTTTGTCCCCTTATTGGTGATGCCAGGTTGGATCACTTCATGAAGCTTTCTCCACTGTAAAGTGCCTTCTCTTTTTTGTAACTATTAAGGTAATCCGTGGGTGATACTTTGAGACTGTGTGAATATCCTGTCCCCTTACAGCCTTTGTCTGATAGTCCTAGCATCCACTCCTACATTTATTTGGTATTCTGCAGAGAAGAGCTTCCTTTCTTTCTCCTCACCCCCATTTTATTTCCTTTTCATATCACTCCAGTCTCATAGATTTTTTTAAAAACAATGTGTTCCAATATGTTAATGTCACTGTATCTGTTACATACCCCAGTGAAGGAAGAGCCCCAATTCCACAATACCATTCTAGCTGGCGGTCTTAATTGTACTGAGGTTTACTATCACTGACCTCTCACAAATAATGCATTTATTGTTTGCCTCCCATTTCCTGAAATGCCAGGCCTTTGTTAATTTGCAAATATTTTATTGACCATCACAGATTGGCCAGTGGTGTTTCTGCGGTCCCCAGCAGTCTCTATCCTTGGCTTGAGGAGTCTCAACAAGGGCTGGCGGAGCTTCCAAGACACTGACTTAACCAACATTTATTGGTTGAGACACTCAAGAAGTTTAAGTAGACCAAAATGTCTGTTTGTGTGTTTTCCATACCCAATTTCTTCTAACTCCCACAACATTTCATTCCACACACAAGGACATCTTTTGTCTCTGTTTCCAAGGCAGGGAACTAGCTATAGACAGTCTTAAATACCTGCTTGAAAGCACTTAAAAGGTAATTTATCTCCAACATACAAAATAGCTCATTACAAAAAATAACTGAACCTGGATCAATATCCATCACTTCTTAGTAAATGAATATTTAAAGAGGTCTCCCCAAAATAGAGCACTGGACAGACTATAACAACGTGGGCTGACTGGCCTCATGATCTTCTCCCATTAGAAGAGCAAGTACACTGGTCTGGTCACAGCTAAGATCAGGCTGCCAGAAAAACAGTCCTTTTCGTTGAAGGAGCAAAGCTGAGCCCACTTTCTTTTTTGTCTATTCAGAAGCTCTACAGTTTTGTTCAAAGATCCAAATTCCTCATCAACGCTGACCGGGCACCTTGACCTAGCTCCCCACCTCTAATCTGAATCTACCCATTGGTTGTGTTGGCAAGGAAAAAATATTTTCCTCTACCCATCTCAAGTTCTCCATGTGGGCCCCTGTAAATTTGGCTGGCCAAAGACAGATTAACAAGAGAAAAAAAAACCCACATAAGTTTATTAGGATGTGCAGCACATACTCTCGGAAGTACCACAGATGAGTGACTCAAAGGGGTGGTTAGAACTTGAATTTATATATCGTCCTAGGCTAAAACAAGGAAAGGGTTTGAGGCTTCTAGCCAGGGAGGCAAGTTTTGGGAAGGTAACCAGAAGCATGGTAACCAAAGTTGTTTAGTAAGATTCTATAGTCAGACCTGTCAGGAGAGGAAAGCTCTCTACAAATGGAAGTATGTTTTTAAATGTGAATTTCCTTTACAAAAGAAGAAAGTGTGCCCTGTTTTAAGAGCTTTTCCTGCTTCTGTTGTTACTCTGTGGCCTTTGGCTCAAGATAATCTGTAGACCAAAGAGGCATTTTGAGGGGTGGCACATTCTCATACCCCCTCAGCTGCTCTCTTTGCCCTACCTACACTGGACTTGCTATTTTGTGAACTGTCCAAGTGGGTACCTACTTCAGGACCTTTGTATTTGCTCCTCCCCCAGATTCATTACTCATTAATATTTTTTTAGTTTCAACTCAGATATCATCTCCTGTCACTGGCTACTTAATGTGCTTTTCTTCACAGCACTTATAACTATATAAAAATTCCTTATCTCAGGGCCCCTGGGCAGCTCAGTCAGTTAAGCCTCCGACTTCGGCTCAGGTCATGATCTCACTGCTGGTGAGTTAGAGCCCCGTGTCAGGCTCTGTGCTTATAGCTCAGAGCCTGGAGCCTGCTTTGGATTCTGTGTCTCAGTCTCTCTCTGCCCCTCTCCCACTCTCTCTCTCTCTCTCCTTTCTCTCTCTCTCAAAAATAAATAAACATTAAATAATTTAAAAATTACTTATCTGAAAATGGCTGAGATGACCATGGGGTTTATTTATCCATTCCAGTGATATTGGTGGCCACCTGGAACAGGTGAGTGTGTGCATAGGTGGGGCAGACAGGGCATTCCACATTTATTGTCCCCCGAGGAGTATGCAGCTAGAGGAGAATCCAGGTAAGAAGATAACTTTGGAAGCATCACACTAGAAAGTTCCTGCACCTAGACTTTCATGACCTCTCCTGCAGGCAAACTTGACCTCCATGTACATGGAGAATCTTTATTGCTCATCAGTCTAAGACCACCAAGTGCAAACCTGCAAGTGGCTCAAAATCAGGTTTACTGACCCATTGCAATGAAGTAACTGCAGGCGGTAAGACCGTGGGGCAATTTCAAGAACACAGGAAAAGGCAGAGTTTATGGGGTTTAGGGGAAAGGGGTCAAGGTGAAACTCTAATGAAGCAGTGTTCCCACAGGCTCAGAGCAATGCAGGGCTGCGTGCAAGGTGGGCCCAGGCACAATTTCTTTGGGAACTCCCGTGTTAAGCAGGTGTGGGTAGCTGTGTCCAGGAACCCCTTAAGTGAGGCACACACCTAGGTGGAGTGGAGGAGGCGGCGTCTCTGTCACAATGACCCGGATCCTCGGCTAGAGTGGGGTGTTTCTAACCCTTCTTCCTTACGGTATTTAAAGGGCAAAGTGAGGGCCTGTGTTTTAGGGAATAAAATTTCTGTGAGTAAGCAGCGGTGGTCCCTCAGAGGGGTCATTGTAACCCTTCAGGGCTGCAGTGCCCCTGGGGAGTGCTGTCTCCTGTTCATCAATCAGCCTGTCATCTCAGTCGGAGGGTCGCAGGAAGGCTGGCACTTTCTCAGTATAAACAAAGTTTTACATTCTTAGCTGGTGTTTTCAGAGCCACTTCGCCCCCGGTTCAGGAGACTGAGCCCACCAGGCGTTGGCGACTGCATTTCTAGCATGTACCCGGTTTTCCTTCCCGTTTACCAGGCCTTGGCCGCACCCCAACACCCAGGGAACTCCGGGGTGGGTAGCCGGTAACTCTGACTGGGCGAGGGACGCCGGCCCCAGAAATCTGCAAAAGCTGCGATGGCAGAGTCCTCCTCATGACCCTGGGGGGCAGAGAGAGGCAAGCAGGACAGAGGTTCCGACTCCCGAGTCCTCCTGCTCCTTCACTCGCGTCCCCCCAGACTGGGCTTGGCTATCTTGGGGACAGACCTCCGCTATTGGTTGGCCTGGGCAGGTCACTTCATCTTCCACACCTACAAAAAGGCACGCCCCTGCCAACGTCCAAGGACTTAAAGCCTTTGCCCGCTGCCCTGCCCTACCTCTCCCGAGGCCCGGTCCCCGGAGACCGCCCCCCGTCTCTCGGAGGCCCCGCCCCCGAAGACCGGCCCTTCCCCCCCTGCGGCCCCGCCCCTCCTCTCAGGGGTTCCCGCCCCGACGCAGCGCGCAGGCGCGGCCCGTGCCAGCCCTACGGCGCCGCAGTGACGGGCGCCAGAGCCGCCGCAGCATCCTCGGTGTTGGCGTTGTCTTCCCTGCTCTGCCTCTTGTCTTCCTCCTCCTCTGACCGCGCGATGGCGAAGCCGCTGACTGACAGCGAGAAGCGGAAGCAAATCAGTGTGCGCGGCATTGCGGGGCTGGGAGACGTGGCCGAGGTGCGGAAGAGCTTCAATCGGCACCTGCACTTCACACTGGTCAAGGACCGCAATGTGGCCACGCCCCGCGACTACTTCTTCGCGCTGGCTCACACGGTGCGCGACCACCTGGTGGGCCGCTGGATCCGCACGCAGCAGCACTACTACGAGCGCGACCCCAAGGTGAGGCGGCCCGAGGGAGGCCGGGGTCGCCTGCCCAGGGTCACTGCGCTCGTCCTGCCGTGCCTGCTGCCCCACCCCGGAAAAGGGCAGCCCTTGTGCCGGGCCTCTCGAGACACGGGCCCCTAGGAAGAGACAGCAGAGCGATGCACCTCTCCCAGAAAGACGCACGTAGGGCCTGTGTTGGCGGAGTGTCTTTAAATTGAGCACGGCCACCCTCTGTGTGCACCTGCAGCCCATCGGTGGTCCACGCCGGTGAGAATAGCTTTGGCTGGGGTCACGTCTCCCCCACCGCCTTCCCCTGGGGCGGTCAGCCAGCTTTACACAGACCTGGCCCAGTACTTACCACCCTACCACCCCGGGCGCAAAGCGGATCCGGGCTGTCCTCTACGGCAGACAGTGTAGGGTATTGTCTACACTTGGGGCCCCGGGGCGCCTAGCCTCCTCTTCCTCTGTTTAGGCCCCAGTCCACAGTCCTTTTGCGCAAGGAGCTCGGTCTTGCAGGGGTCTCCTGTTCCCCGCCTCTCCTGAGCCCTGGAGTCCTGGCGGAATTTTCCAGCCTGTTTCTAGCCGTGTGCTTCTGTGATGGCTGCAGAGTCGGTGCTTCCTCCTCCCCTGACTCCGCCCCCCACCTTTTGGGGATTTTTTTTGCAGCAGAGTGTGAGACAAAAGGGGACTGGAACCGGGCCTGGGCGGTTTTGTTTTGGAAGGGGGTGAGCTCAGTCATCTGCAGGGGATTGTGGGCTTTTTTTTGGCTAGGCATTGATCGGAAGAAAATCATTGAGGATGCCTGCTAAAGCAGGGGTCAGGAGCTCAGAAGAAGCCCTCAAAGAAGTCTCTGTCTTTGGGGTTTCCACACCTCTCTTGAAGAACATTGTTGGGTTCAAGTTCATGGAGATTAATCACGGAGGTTATTACTTTTCATATTTTGCAGAAATTTATGTTTATGGCAGAAAAATACTAAATACACACAAAAAAAGTCACTGATGTGACTCCATTACTCTCAACCATATTAAAATGAAGGTGTATGTCCTTTCAGATCATTTTCTATTCTTAAATATGGGTACACATTTTAAAAAGTATATTGCGTATACAACTTTGTGATTTTTCTGTTTCATTCATTGACATTTGTAACTTTTTCAACAGCTTTCCAAGTTAGTAAGTATCATTGGTAGTTGGATAGGCCTGTCATAGTCTTGGCCATCCACCTGCTGCCGGTTTGTTTGGGTGTTTTTACTTGCTCTTGACCACAGAGAATTTTGTCCTTTCTACTATACTAAGGTAGAATGACTCCTGAAGAAAGGATACACTTGCAGGCCTGAAGCCAGTTTGCAAAGATTTGTTTTGCAGTATCCATATAGGCACTGTATAGTTGCTTTGTTGATATTATTTTAGAGTATTTTCATGAGGCATTAAAAAATGTTTAATAGTTGTTAAGAGTGAGATCATTGCTTTTCCATACTTACTGTGGAGCACTCTTTTTTCTAAAACAGAGATGGTAACAAGGACAGAGTTGTTAGAATACCAGCGAGGCTTCTTCACATTTTGTATGCAAGACAACATAGAAGTGGCACCAAGTGGCTAAAACAGGTTTTTAGAACAAGGGCTTAGGATGTCTTTGCCAGGGAAACTGGCCAAGAGGCTGTGGCTCCCCCAGAATTCCCTGCTGATGGCAGAGCTCTGATTTGCAACATCGGTGTTGTTGTCAGTGTAAGTGGACAACAAGGGTATAGCTTTGCATGCACATTCAAGGACATTTCTCTGGACCAGAACACACCTCAACACGTTGGGATTCCTCTTAGAGTGTTTATGTATAATTAGATCCTGAAAAGAACAGTGATGGGCTCAGGGATTATGGAAATGACCTTTCCTGAACAGAATTAATACCTCTGACAAAACTGGTTTCCTGATCGGCATTGAAAGGTCTGAGTTTTGATTGCCTGCTGTGGTGGCTACAGGCCGAAAATTTTCTGTCTAGAGAAAATTTCTTTACAAACCACACAGGCTGTAAGTGGAAAGTTGTTTGCCTGTTCTGGGTAGGAAGGCCATTTTAAAATGGAAAATTGGAATTTAAGTGTTTCAGTCTGGCTAATTCATGTTGAAAAATAAGCTTCTCTCCTTTTTCTGCAGAAGTGTTATTTTGCTTGTAATGGACCAGAAATAAGCCCCACAAGGGTCCGAGCCTGACAGGAGGTAGGCTCCCAATAAAAATCCTGCAGAGCTTCACCCCAGCTTGGGGATGACCTCAGGGATTTGTCCCACTGCATTCTGACTGGGGGAGCCAGATGATCTATATTTAATACATTAGCGTGCTTTTACTTGACTTTTTGTCTTTCAAACAATTATGGAAGTTCATATGATTATTGGAAGAAAAATTGGAAAACAGAAAAGCCAGAAGGAAAAAATTAACTGTAATCACAACACCTAGTAAAAACATGATAAATGCTATAAACATTTGTGTTCTACATCTTTTTTTCTACCTTGGTAGAAACGCTGTTTTATTACAAAAATAGTATCATGCTGTACCTCTTGTTTCAGAACCCTTTTTGGCCTTCTGTTTTTGGTAATAGCAGAAACAAATGAAACGCAAATGCTCAGGGAAAGATTTTTCAGGCAACTGGCCTGGCAAATCAGGTAAAACAAAAACAAAAACAAAAACAAAAAAACCTAAAATTGAGAGGTTGGTGTTTGGCAGGAGGTAGCACTTAGTTCTAAAGATGGTTCAAGGATTCTCTGAAGTGATGGCAAGGTGAGGAGTCTGGGATAAAACTCCAGAGCTGGAACTCCACTCTGAATTCAGGAATAGAAAAGAGATGGATGGAAAGAAAAAAAAAAAAAAAAAAAAAAGAGAGAAGAGATGGATGGTGAGGGATGGCTCATATGAGTCCAAGCTCCTTTTAGTCCTAGCTTTACTATGCAGTTTATAAGACCTTGGACTTGGCTGGATTTCTTAACCTTTCTTGGCCTCAGTATTTTCATCTTAAAAATGACAGGGGTGGAGGGAGGTAGTTCATTTCTAAGGTTCCTTGCCATTCTAAAAAGTTGTGGCTTTGTGTTTGCTTATAAAATGTTTCCATTTTATGCTGACATTCCATCTCTATCCAAAAAGAATTGAAGAATGCCTAAGCAAGGCATGACACAGAAGGTTCAGATTAATTGAAGACCTCAAAGAGAAAGTTGGAGCCAGGGAATAAGAGTAGGGAAACAGGTTGCATTCAAGGACGATGTCAGGACACAAAGTGCAGACATAAGTTCTGGCAACCAGAGCAAATGGCAGCTCATGTCTACTTATGGGAGTCATGGGATCTCTGTGATAACTTCTAGAATGGGCAGGTGTGAGATATCTTCTGTGGGACTTTAAAGTGGATAATACACAATGTGGACAGCTGGCCTACTGCATCCCTATAATGGATGGGATAGTCTGTTTACTATGGCTCTTTCCTGTAAACTCATGGCATAGCCACAATAGTAGATTAAGGAAAATAATAGTGCACCACTACCACCATGGGGCCCAAACTGCAGTCTTAAATATTTCAAATAAGATAATCATAATGAATACAATTAATCTTACTGTTTGGCTGGACCCTGGAGTTAAAGGAAGAAGATCTAGAGCAGTGTTTTTGCAGCCTTGTCTGCCCACAGCCCCGACTTACAACATTTTGTTTTAATTAGTGGTGAGACCAGCCACCGGAGTCTTTTTAACACACCGAGTTTTGATATGTTTCCACTTGTCTTGTGAAGTTGACCTTGTATCCCATGGGCAAGCTTCCCTGACACCAGACAGCTCAATTATTTTCCCTGGCTAGAAGCTTGACAAGGGACAGATGTTTTGTGTTGCTGATTAACCTGACAGCTCCACAAGTGGAAGGTAAGGTTAAACCATCACTTTATGAGATTAAGGAGCCTCTCAGAGTGTGAGCCATGATTTTTCATAGTAGACAGTTTGGCCTCTCAAGGGCTGTGATGGTTTATTTACTACATCAACTTGGCTGGGCCACAGTGCCCAGATATTTGATCAAATACTATTCTAGATGTTTCTGTGAAGGTGTTTTTTAGACGAGATTAACATTTAAATTAGCGGACTTTGAGTGAAGCAGATCACCCTCCACAATGTGGGTGGGCCTCCAGTCAGTTAAGACCTTAATAGAACAAAGACTGATAACCCCACCCCCCACATCATCCCTCCTCAGCGGGAAGGGATTATGCCAGCAGACTGCTTTGGGACTCCAAATGCAACTCTTCCTTGTATCTCCAGCTTGCCAGCCTGAAAATCATGAGATTTTAGTCTCAGACCTCCACAACTGTGTGAGCCAGTTCCTTAAAATAAATCTGTATATACATATCCTGTTGATTCTGTTTCTCTGGAGATCTCTAATACCCAGGTGCCATGGAGGCTTCAGGGACCCTTTGTATTTTTATGAAATAATCATAACTGACCTCACATTTGAATCCTAGCCTTTTTTTTTTTCTCCCAGTGTTTATCTATTTTTGAGAGAGAGAGATAAAGTGTGAGTGGGTGAGGGGCAGAGAGAGAGAGGCTGACACAGAATCTGAAGCACAACCTCCAGGCTTCAAGCTATCAGTGCAGAGCCTGATGCAGGACTTGAACTCATGAACTGTGAGATCATGACATGAGCTGAAGTCGTATGCTTAACTGACTCAACCTCCAGGTGCCCCCCAGCCCTTTTTAAATGAGTTTTTACAAAATTGTATTTTATATGACTTCAGACTTTTAAATATTGCAGGAATAATACAATAAATTCCCATTCTTCATGCAGATTCCCCAAGCATTAAACATTTTAACACATTTGTCCCTTTCTATACATATTAGTACATTTTTCTCTGAACCGTTTGAAAGTAAATTGCAGACTTGATGCTCCTTTACCCTTAAAAATTTGAGTGTGTACTTCCAAAAATCAGGGAGACTCTCTTAGACAAACACTGTGAACAATTAAACCCAGGACATGCACATTGACATGGTGCTGTCACCTGCAGATCTCATATAGCTCTGCCAGTTGCCCGACTAATAAGAAATACAAATAAGAAAATTGAGAGAACTTTATGTCTTTTCGGATTATACCTAATTTTTCATTAAACAGACCAGAGCTTTAAGCCGTTTAGAAACCTGCACATTCTGAGACATGAAACAAGTAATCAACAGACAATAGCTGGCTTGTCTTCTACCTTATACAGAATGGTGTTCTTAGGACATGGTAAAGGGGAGAGGCATGAACACAAAGTTAGCAAGGTAATCAGACCACAGAAGAGTTTGGTTAACTCCTTTGACAGGATCTCTGGGATTAGGAATTATATGTGATTTCAGTTCTAGCTGAGTGTCTTCTTGGCCATGAAACATCATTTAAAATGAAAGGTGAAAGAAGCTCAGGGTGAAAATGCTTACTATTACCACACTAGTTATAAATATACTTTGACACAGTCCAGGTCACTTAACATAAATTGATTAGGCTCTGGCTTCTCTGGCAGTGATAAGACTTCTGTGATTGGCTCGGGGATGGGAGTGAGGAGACATTTTGTAGAGTTTAACAACATGGAAGGCAGGAGGCAGAGGATTATAAAAAAAGTTATATCATGGAGTGCAAAATAATTTGTTCCCTGAAGAGCTGAGTGATCTCTGTGATCCCTATAAGTTCTCAAACTCTATTATTTTATTATATTTTACATTTTCCAAATTGACTTTGAGCAAACAGGCCTGTGTTCTAGTCCTAGGTACCAGTACCTAAAGTAAAAAAGGAAATCCATGATCCACGGAATTTCTGCCAGTTACTCACCAGAAGCCAAATTTCCCTGTCACTTAATTCTAAAAGAACATGCTTGAGTGTGGCTCCATAGGTTGGGAGTATAAGAGACGTGGTAGAAAGTGTTCAGCATCCTTACTGCAAACATATTAGTGGTTTCATAAAGCTGTTGTCGGTGCGACCCTCCAAAAAGCCCCTCAGACACAGCAGAATGGGTGTGAAGCAGGATGGCCAGTGAAGACAAGGAGGAGCCTCAGCTGTCTAGCAGCTGAGAAGGCTGATGCCCCCTAGCAGTCCCCTCACTAGGCTGGCAAGGGCAGGGCTGCCCTGATGCCTTTGGCAAGGCTGGGGAGCTCACCAGAACTGGCCCTATGTTGGGCCAGTGGTCTCTGTTCCTGTGTCCTGTCCAGGCCAGCTCTGTCTGGCAGGGAGCTGGTAGTCTGTGGGCGCCACTGTGCCTGCTCAGTCACAGCGAGATGGCTGGCATGTTAAGACATAACACAGAATCTGATAGACAGGGGGAGTGTTGCTACCTTTTCCTGGGCACAGGATGACACGTCACTGGCCAGATCCACCTGTAGAAACAGGTTCTTCTCTTGATGAAAACAGTTGCATCAGTCTGTGTTTTGTTGCCCTGAGTGCTGGAGTTCTTTCTTTCCTTTTCCTGCAGAATGTTCAGCACTTTCTGTTAAACAAAGACTCTAAATAGCCTTTTTGGAGAGGGAAGAGAAATTGGAGGTCTCTGAAAGTCCAGTTCTGTTCATGAATCTCCATTGTATAAAGAGCAAAATGAGGCTCTACCTGTTGCTTTTAAGCTCCAGCTCCACAATTCGAGTTCCTTAACTCCTAAGATGTCTTAGGAGAAGACTACTATGTTGTGTATTTGCGTTGGTCATCTTTTCATCTCTTCATTTTGAGGAAGGAGTTTCTTTTGTGCTTTTCTGTGATGCTTTTGGTGTAGACTTTGCATGTAGTAAACCCAATTAAAAAAATTTAAGGCTGCCTCTAAGCCTCTTAACATGTGTTAACAGTCATATTGCAAGAAGGGACCATACAAGAAAGGTCAGCAGCCCAGTTCACACCCCAGGCCACAGGCTCCCAGAACTGCTGTAGAGGGTTTAAGGGGTCCTTGTTGCTCTCATGCTGAAGGAGGGGAGTGTCAGGTTCTTTGGCCAGAGTTCCTTGATTTGGGAGACCCTGTCCACAGTTGCACAGATGGTGGTGGGAGAGGCCGGGGGTGGGGTGAGAGGGATGGAAAGAGACTGGGCAAAGCCTGGGTTGGCCTTGGGCCTGCAGTAGCAGCAGAGTTTGGGGACACTGAGGACCTGGCCCTTTGCTGGTGAGCCCCCTGTGCTTTTTCTTGCACCAATCCTGTGCCCTCAGTTGGTTCAGTCCAGAATTGCCACCCTGTTAATTAGGTTCCATCACTCTCCCTGAAAATCTGGCCCAGCAAGGGGACCAACATTGCCTGAGTCCACAGCTAACCCTGTGTTAAACCCCAAACTAGACATGGTATTTCTCAGAGAGGTGAAGGGATCCAGACCACCCTGCTGGCCAGGCCAGGAACCAGGATTGGACCCCAGCGTGCATGGTTCAAAAGTGTGTGCATCTCCTTGGGCGGCCCCTCTGGCAAGGCTTCTTCAGTTTAGTTTTGCTCTAAACCATCTTAAGGAAACTGAGGAAAACAAATTCAACACATTTGAAGAAACTATAAAAATTCTTGGAACAAATCACACAGCAACAACAGACACAGGCCAGAGTGCAGGGCTCTGGCTGGGTGGGTGTGCAGCAGTGCCTAACCTAGAGCTGACCATGGCCAGTCTTTGGGTGGGTGCTGTCCAAAGGAGCCCTGATGCTGCCACTTCTGCTCCCCTCGTATGCAGAGGTGCATTGGGAGGCTGCCTGGAACTATTAGCAGAATTAAATAAGCTGCTGAGCCCTTGACATCTGTGCTCAACTTGGAAGGAAAATTAAAGACTGGAAGATCTTTTTTTTTTTTAAATATCATTTTGTAACTTAATTAATTAATTAATTAATTAATTAATTTATTTATGAGAGAGAGAGAGTGTGTGTGAGTGCGGGAGGGGCAGAGAGGGAGAGAGAGAGAGAGAATACCATGAGGGGCAGAGAGAAAGAGAGAGAGGAATGGAGAGTGTTGAGCCCAAAGCGAGGTTTGCACTCACCCAATGCAGGACTCAAATTCATGAACTGTGAGATTGTGACCTGAGTCGAAGTCAGATGCTTAGCCAGCTGAGCCACCCAGGTGCCCCAAGACTGAAAGATCTTAAGACAAGGTCCAACATTTTATGCCTTACACAAACAAAGATAGTCAAGCTCTTTTCATAGTGCTAGTTAAAAATTAGAAACTTTAGCAGAGATCAAACTACAGCTTTAAAAATACATGGTTCCAGTTAAAGGCAACATGAAAACATTTTGATCATATTCCTGAGTTTCCAACTTGTCATAAAACCTCTCCAGGGAGAACCCCAGAAGTAGGTATGTGGGGGAGAAGTGAGCCTTCTTGTGTACATAGGAAAAGGGCATGATTGTGCTTGGAACCTTCACTCACAATCTTCTCATACAGCTGGATCTTGTTGGGCTCAGTGTGTTCTCAGTGGTTACTAAGCCCTGTGTGGAGGGAGGGGCAGCATAGTGCTATGGAAACCCCATATGACAATAACTCAGCTCAAGTGCAGAGTAAATAGCGTCCAGGAAGAAGCAATGGGCCATGAGCAGTAGTGACAGCAGCTGTACTCAGAGTGGCTGTAGATTCACTCACTGCACTGCCATGTTTGTGATTTAAAGGGCATTGGAATCTGGGCAGTAACTGAGAAGCCATACATTCAAATGATTGAAAAAGAAAAGTCTGTCAAAGACTGAACTTGCCATGGATTTTATTAGTATGTATGTATGTTCTTTGTATGTATGTATGCATAGATTTATGTATAGAAAGTTTTCTTCAGTTATATACTGAAAAAAATGTTTTTATTTTTTTAAGTTTATTTATTTATTTTGAGAGAGAGAGAGAGAGAGAGTCCTCCAAGCAGTCTCCCAAGATGGGGGGCTCCAACTCACAAACTGTGAGATCATGACCAGACCTGAAGTCTGATGCTTAAATGACTGAGCCACTCAGTCACCCCAAAAATGTTTTTAATGTTTTATTCAGTTTCTTTTCTCAGGGATGCTAATTTTGCTGATGTTAGCTATTCTTTGTCTTCCATATGGATATTTTCCTCTCCAATCCTTTTCATGCTTTTTCCCCATTTTGTCCGCTTTTCCAGCCAGGTTTTTATTTCCATCTTTCCCTTTGTTTTGCATTCAGTGGTGCCTCCATTTCTGTAGTAGTTTTATCTCTTTTTTATTTTACTTTCCTGTGCCTGGTGCGGTTCTTTTGTTACTTTATTGGTGTTTCTTGATGTCCCAGATTAGTCTGTATTAACAAATTGTATTTGCTCCATGGTAAATGCTAGTGTTCTTTACCCCTTTTGTTTCCTGTTCTTTTTTCCTGTTTTAGATTTCAGGATGTAGATCCTGAGTTCCATCTCCTTGAGTAGAAGGAATTCTTCCTGAACCAGCTGTTTGCAGCTGGATAATGGGGCAAGGGCCTGGTGTGTGCAGCCTAGAGTGAGCAGCTCTTCCTTGGGTCCCAGATTTGTGAGTGTGTGCATGTGTCTGTGTGTGTACACACATGTGAGCGTGTGCATGTGAGTGCACATGTGCAAATTAATGAATTGTGTACAGGTGTGATTGCATGTGTGTGAGTGCATGTAAGCGCACACACGTATGGCTGTGCACACAAGTATGTGCATCTGTAGGTGTGCATGTGTGTGTGTGTGCATGCGTGCATATGAGTGTAAAGTACTTTATCCTTTCCTCGACTTCAGAAAAGCAGAGACCAACAGTGAACAATCACCCTGTCCCCACCCTGCAGCTTGGTGGTGAAGATGTACAAGGGTCAGTTTTCCAATTTAGTTCTACCTGTCCTGACTTTCCATCAGTGAGTTTTTGGGAGAAGTGGGCAGAGGCATTTTTGTTCCACCATTTTTACAACTGCAAGTATTCTACTTAATGTACAACATTTATAAAATTTTGTGCATTATTTTTACTATTTTATATTTTTTGGTAACAGCTTTAAGATAAAATTCAAATAGTATGCAATTCACCCATTAAAAGTGCATAATTCATTGGCTTTGGTATAGTCACAGAGTTGGGCCATGGACACCACAGTCAATTTTAGAACATTTTCATTACTCCGGAAAGAAACCCCACAGCTTTTAGCTGTCACCCACTGTAAACTTCCTATACCCCTCCCTACTTATTAGGGAACCATAAATCTACTCTCTGTTTCTTTAAGTTTGCCTATATTTTATAAATGGAATGATACAATATATGGTCCTTTGTGACTGGCTCCTTTCATCTAGTGTAATGCTTTGTAAGTTCTTGTTTGTTGTAGCATGTATTGGTACTTGATTCCTTTTTATGGCTGAATAATATTCCATGATATGAATATACCACATTTTATTTATTCATTCACCAGTTGATGAGCATTTGAGTAGTTTCTGTCCTCTGACATACAAGTTTTTGCATAGACATAGGTTTTGTTTCTTCTGGATACCTGCCTTGGAGGAGAACTGCTGGACCACATGCTAATCCCTTTTGACTTTTTGAGGACCTACCAGACTGATTTCCAAAGCCACTGCACCATTTTACAGCCCACCCTTCATACCCCATGTATGAAGACTCTGATTTTTTTCAAATTTTTTCTAACATTTGTTTTCATCTGATAACTTTTTGATTATAGCCATCCTATAGTGGATGTGAATTGATATTTCATTGTGGTTTTGATTTGCATTTCCCTGATGAGGGTGATGTTGGGCATCTTTTCATGTGCCTGTTGGCACTGTGTATTTTCTTTACCAAAATGTCTGTTCAGATCCTTTGCCCAACCACCTTGTCTTTTTTTTTTTTAATGTTTATTTATTTTTGAGAGAGAGAAAGAGTGCAAGTGGGGGAGGAGCAGAGAGAGAGGGGACACAGAATTGCAAGCAGACTCCAGGCTCTGAGCTGTCAGCACAGAGCCCAATGTGGGGCTCCAACTCACAAACCATGAGATTGTGACCTGAGCTGAAGTTGGAAGCTTAACCAACTGAGCCACCCAGGTGCCCCCCCGCCCCCCGCCCAACTTGTCTTTTTATTATTAAGTTGTACGTGTGTTCTACATACAGCTTCTCTCCTCAATTATATGATTAGCAAATATTCTCTCCCATTCTATGGGTTATCTTTTAATTTTCTTCATGTTATCAAAAGTTTTTAACTTCAGTGAAGTCTAATTTATGTTTTTTTCTTACTTGTGCTTTTGATGTCATACAAAAGAAACCATTGCCTAATCCAAGGTCATGAAGATTTACTTCTGTTTTCTTAAAGTTGTATGGTTTTGACTCTTGCATTTAGATCTTTGATGTTCTTGGGGCGCCTGGGTGGCGCAGTCGGTTAAGCGTCCGGCTTCAGCCAGGTCACGATCTCACGGTCCGTGAGTTCGAGCCCCGCGTCAGGCTCTGGGCTGATGGCTCGGAGCCTGGAGCCTGTTTCCGATTCTGTGTCTCCCTCTCTCTCTGCCCCTCCCCCGTTCATGCTCTGTCTCTCTCTGTCCCAAAAATAAATAAAAACGTTGAAAAAAAAATTAGATCTTTGATGTTCTTTGAATTAATGTTTGTATGTGGTGTGAGGTAGAGGTCCAGCTTTATTCTTTTGCATGTGGATATCCAGTTGTCCCAGCACCATTTGTTAAAGAGATTGTTCTTCTGACTAAATGATCTGGGCATGGTTGTTGAATACCAGTTGACCATAAATTTGAGGGTTGATTTTTGGATCCTATATTTCATTGCTCTGTGTGTCCATACTTCTGCCAGTACCACACAGTCTTGCTGACTATAGTTTTGTAATAAGGTTTGAGATTAGGAAGTGTGAGTCCTCCAACTTTGTCCTTCTTTTTCAAGATTGTTTTGACTTGTCCAGATCCCTCACATTTCCGTCTGATGGATCCACCTAATCCACCTAATGAATTAGTTTGTCAATCTGCAAGGAAGCAGCTGGAATTCTGACAGGGATTGTGTTGAATATGTTGATCCATTTTGGAAGTTTTGCCATCTTAACACTGTTAAGCCTTGCAATCCACTGACATGGGATGTCTCTCCATTATCTTAGTTCCTTTGCCTGTATATTTTGCAAATGTGGAACCCCTTTCTTCCTGGCTCACCCTCTATGGCTGTTTTATGGTTCTGAGGAGTAAAATGTGAAGTAATGGTATAAATGCAGCTATAAAAGCCCAGAGAGCAACACTGCTGAAACAGCAAGTGGATGGCCCATGGCCACAGAGTGTTTTCAAAAGGTTTCTAGTCAGCTGCTGTTCAGAAATCTAAACGTAGTATAAAAAAGACACTTTAAGAGAGTCACTGCATGGAACGTGGGTCTCAAAGCCACTCAGGTAGGTCACCCTATGTGGGCATTCCAGTAAAGCCCTGACAAGCCCTCTCTGCAGTCTGTGGAAAGTGAATTCTCTCTCTGCATTCTGCAACAGTAGGGAAATTGATTTTTTTTAATTGTATTTTGAACATTTTAACCTGCAGGAAAGATAAAACCATAGTACAGTCAGTACTTTTCCATGGACTCACATCTGAATCCAAGACACACATTGTCATCATTATGCATGTGTACACACTCACGACACACCCTTTTTCAAGGCTTGGTTTTGTTTTTTTAACTTTTCCTTTAGGAGCAACATTAGATTTGCAGGGGACCACAAACATAGTGTGGAGTACCATGTAGCCCTCCCTCAGTTCCCCCTAATATTAGTATCTTGCATGACCACAACACAGTTATCAAAGTAAGCTAGCACTGGCTCAGCACTTTCTTCACATTTTTAACCAGTTTTTCCTCTAATATTGTCTGTCCCTGGACCAAATCCAGGGCCCTCTAGTTATTATGTCTCCTTAATCTCTTCCCATTGGCGATGGTGGTTGGTCTTTCCTCATCTTTCACAACATTGGACAATCTGATGAATACTGGCCAGGGAGTTCATAAAACAACCCTTAGTTGGTGCCCATACAAGGTTTTCTCCAAATTAGTGTGGGTTATCGAGCTTAGAAAGAATACCTCAAGCCATGGAGCCCCCTTCTCATCACAGCACATCATCACAACCCATCACTGGTGATGTTAACCTTGTCACCAGGGGAAGGTGGTGTCAGCAGGTTCTTCCCCTGTGAAGTTACAGGTTCCCTCCCAGACTCACCTCAGCCAACTGACCCTCAAGGGGGAGGGGATTGAGCACCACCTGCTGGAGTGAAGAATATCAGAGAATTTTTTGACATTTGTTAAAACCACATGGTAATGAGTATATACTTTGGGGGAGATATTAGGCTGTGCAGATAGTAAAGCTGTGCCAGCTGGCTTCAGAGTTCAGCTGTGGCTGTTGTCTGCAGCAGTTACACTGTGCTGTTCTCATGCTGATTTTCTGTTTCGCTCGTTCCATCTGCATGCATTCATTGGAATTTATCTGTGAGGAATATTTCTCCCTTCTTCCCCATTTATTTTTCCAGACCTTACTTTTGATGGCAGGAAGCAGCATGGAGTCCTGTATAAAAGCAAGACTCTGAGGGCCAGATTGTGGCTCTGCCACTGCCACCCAGTGGCCCCACTGGGTGGTTTGTAGGAGTAAATGGTACCATGCATGGGAAGCGCTTAGAACCCAACTCAGCTCCCAGTGAGTGTGGGTGGTCATCCTCTTTGTTTACATAGAAAGTCACATATTCCAATCCCCCAGAGCCAGCCAATAGGCAGTAGAAACTTTCCTGACTTGTGTCCGTCCATCCATCCATCCATCCATCCATCCATCCAGTTGTGTTGACTGTGTGGTGTTTACTGAGTACTTAACATCGGTGTTAAAAGCTGTTAATACTTGAAAATATCCCCCCCCCGCCCCGCGCGCCTCCCCCCCCACCCCCAAGTTGTTTCATCCTGTGTTAGAGATTTGAAGAGGTCACTTGCTCAAGGGCTCATGGTGGGGAAGAGGCCAAGCTAAGTTCAGAGCTGGCTCTATCCATTCTGGGAGCCTTGTTCCCTACCACTGCCCTGCCCTGCCTCCTCCCATCTAGGGACGCCAGCTTATATCCAGAAGGGCAATGAGCAGAGTTTTGATATAGAAGGGTCCTGGGCGTGCTGCCTTTGGAAAGCTGAGTTTGGCCAAGACTCGGCAAAGGGAGTGAGCCCATTTAGGGGGGATTGTGGGTAGCCTAAATGAGACCCCTAAGTAGGTGCCTTTACGAATCTGCCCATCACCCTAATCTTCCTCATGTGTCAGGATGGAAAAGAAATGTAAGATTCTTTCTTTTGTCTCCTCAGCGCATCTATTATCTTTCCCTGGAATTCTACATGGGCCGCACACTGCAGAACACAATGGTGAACCTGGGCCTTCAGAATGCTTGTGATGAAGCCATTTATCAGGTACAGTGCTTTGGGGCTGGGCTGGTGGGTAGCCTCTTGCAGCACACTGAGTTTTAATCCAGGCCCCACAGAGGTGAGCATTGATGTTGAGATTTGCTGCCGTCTGGGGCTGGTAGTGACTTACAGCATAGTCTGTCCTACATGGGGGAGACTAGGTTGGTGGGTGACACTCTTTCTCAAGGGGAAAAAGTAAGGATTGGATGGGAAACTAATACATGGGAGTGCAAGCATGGCTTTTCATTGTGGTGCTAAGGTTTCAAGGCTTCTAGGAGCCATTGTACTCCTCACACCCGTCCCAGGGTCAGATTTACCCCAGGGCAGAAGTGCTTGGTATTGTCCATTTCATTCTTGCTTTACTGAACTAGTAACCCACCTCTGGGCCCCTCTCCCACCCCAGGCAACTTTTTGTGCTCATCTTACTCTCTAGGTATAAAATTGCCCCTTCTCCCCAGTCGGAATAAAAACTGTCTTTGCTTAAGGGGCTTTTTTTTTTTTTTAATTTTTTTTTTCAACGTTTATTTATTTTTGGAACAGAGAGAGACAGAGCATGAACGGGGGAGGGGCAGAGAGAGAGGGAGACACAGAATCAGAAACAGGCTCCAGTCTCCGAGCCATCAGCCCAGAGCCTGACGCGGGGCTTGAACTCACGGACCGCAAGATCGTGACCTGGCTGAAGTCGGACGCTTAACCGACTGCGCCACCCAGGCGCCCCTGCTTAAGGGGTCTTAATGAACACTTATTCACTTGGAGGCTAACTCCGTACACAGTTCATTTGTGGTTTTAGAGCAGAGCTGAAATCCATCCTGTCTGTTTTCTGCTCTCTACCCACCTCCCTGGACACCCATCTTCCTCCTGTACTGGACACTCAGTGTACAATTTGTAGGGTGTGAATATGTAGCACTTCTGCCCTTCTGCACGTACATAGCAGAGTCTTCACCAGAGTCTTCCCTCCCCCAGCACCTTCCACTGCCTTTGCTTTGGTTCAGTTTAGGGTGGGAGGCACTCTGGGGGCCCTATTGGTAGCAGCATGGTGGGGACCTCACATGGGTCTCAGGCATGGTACAATAAAAATTTGGAAAAAGATTGGACTCCCCAAAATGGAAATTGTATGTTCAAAATTATCTAAGAAGAGACTGGAAGGGAAGATGATGTTGGAGTAGGAGGACCCTAGGCTTGCCTCATCCCACAAACACAACTAGATAACTATCAAACCACCCTAAGTACTCCAGAAATCGACCTGAAGAATGACACAACAAACTCCACGACTAAAGGGAGAGAAGAGGCCACATCGAAGAAGGTAGGAAGTACGGAGACACAGTTTGGGAAAGAAATGGATCAGATCGTGCCCACTGTGGTGGGGGAGGGAGCCACTGTTGCAGAAAAGGGCAAGAGATAGACTAGCACACAGGGGAGTGCATGGGATAGATAAATCTCCATAGCAGTTGACTTGGAAAGTGAGAGAGGTTCAGTTTCATGACTTCTTGTGACCAGTGGGGCTTAAAGGCTGGAGGGCTTTTGTTTGTTTGTTTGTTTTGTTTTTTTAATTGATTTTCTTGAGTGGTGGAGCAAAGAAGAGGGAGAGAGATAATCCCAAGCAGGCCCTGCACTGTCAGTGTAGGGCCCAACATAGAGCCTGACACAGAGCTTGAACTCATGAACTGTGAGATCATGACTTGAGCCAAACCAAGAATAGGATGCTTAACTAACTGAGCCATCCAGGCACCCCTTAAAGGCTGGAATTTTAAAGTTCAACAGGCTTGGCTGGGGTAGAACCCAGAGGCATTGGATTGCTCTTGGAGAAAAGGCAAATACCTTTAGATATACTGTGTGGACACAACAATCTGGAGAGGACCTGGAACACACAGTGGAAAGGGTGTTTGCTCATTTTGGAGTGTGTTCTAGAGAGGCAGCATTTACAGAGACCCCTCTGAGAACAAAGGAACTGGCAGGCACCGCTTCTCTCCCCTACCCATCAGTATAAGCACAGGGCCACTTGCGGGAACCAGCATAGTGCCATCACTCCCTAAGTAACTTGCTTTCACAAAGTCATGCCCCCAGCATCCTGGTGGAACTGCCCCTCCCAGTCATGCTTGCCTCAGTCCCGGGGTGGCAGGTCCCTTCCCCCCAGAAGACTGGCTCAACCCCTACTTACACCATGTCTCCCATTGTGAGAGTTTTGAGAGGCCTTGGTTTCAACAGTGGTGGAGACAGGTCTCATTTCACAAGCTGACCAGAGCACACCTAGTCAAAAGTTGCCACATTCAGGCCAGGGATTAAACATTGCCCACAATAGACAAAGACGGCCTCTGCAGATGATTGGTCTCAAGGATAAAGCAGCCAGAACACAATAGTTGAGCACACACAGCACACATTGGAGACACTCCCTGAAGCATCAGGTTTTGGAGAATAGAGGACACTACACTGCAGGACACTACAGGACCTCTTTTTCATAAAGCCATTACTCTCAAGAATAGGAGATGTAGCTGACTTTCCCAACATACAGAAATAGGCATAGAGACTTAAAATGAGAAGACAGAGAAATTTATCCCAAATGAAAGAACAAGATAAGGCCACAGCTGGAGATCTAAGCAAGAGAGACATAAATAACATACCTGATAGAGAATTTAAAGTCCAGATACTTGTTGGACTTCAGAAAAGAATGGAAGGCATTGGTGAGATGATCAACACTGAGATAAGGAATAACATAAGAAAGATAAAGCGTTCGATAGGAGAAATGAGAAACACACTTGATGGAATGAACAGCAGGCTGGAAAACGCAGAGGAAGGAATTAATGACTTAGAACAAATGACTCCATCAAACAATAACATTATAGGGATCCCAGAAGAGATAGACAAGGGGGCAGCAAATTTAGTTGAGGAAGTAATGGCTGAAAACTTCCCTAATCTGGGGAAGGAAACAATGTCCAGATCCAGGAAGCCCAGAGTACCCCCAACAGACTCAACAAAAGCAATCCATACCTAAAACACAGGGAAGAGAGGAGTAAACAATTGGTTGACACTTAAACAACCATCAACTTAATATAGACTGCTACATGCAGAAGATGGTATATATAAAGCTAATGGTAACCACAAATCAAAAACCACTAACAAATATGCAAAGAATAAAGAGCAAGAAATCCAAATATATCACTAAAGAAAACCAGCAAGCCATGAAAGAAAGAGAAGGGTCAGAGAAAAACTTCAGAAAAAAACAGAAAATAAGTAATAACATGGCAATAAATACATATCTATCAGTAATGATTTTGAATGTGAATGGACTAAATGTTCCAATCAAAAGACATAGGGTGTCAGAATGGATTTAAAAAAAAAAAAAAAAGACCAGTCTATATGCTGCCTATAAGAGACTCCTTTTAAACCTAAACACACCTACAGATTGAAAGTGAGGGATGGAGAAACATATATCATGCAAATAGATGTCAGAAGAAGCTGGAGAAGCAATATTTATTTCAGACAAAATAGATTTCACAACAAAGAATGTGACAAGAGACCAAGAAGGGCACTATATAATAATAAAGGGGCAATCCAATAAGAATATATAATTTAAATATTTATGTACCCAACATGGAGGAACCCAAATACGTAAAATTGTTATAATAAACACAAAGGAACTGTTTGGTAATAATACAGTAATAGTGGAGGACTTTAATACCCCTGTTACATTGATGGATAGATCATCCAAACAGAAATTCAATAAGGAAACCATGGTTTTCAATGACACATAGGACCAGGTGGATTTAACAGATATATTTAGAATATTCCATATTAAAACAGCAGAATGCACATTCTTTTCAGGTGCACATAGAACATTTTCCAGAATAGATCACATATTAAGCCACAAAACAAGTCTCAACAAATTCAAAAGGATTGAAGTCATACCATGCATCTTTTTGTAGTGTTGATACCACACTATGAAACTAGAAATCATAAGAAAAAAATCTGGAAACCACAAATACTTTGAGGGTAGATAACATGCTGCTGAACAATGAGTGGGTTAACAAAGAAATCAAATAAGAAATCCAAAAGTACATGGAAATAAAAGTACATGAAAATTAAAACACAATGTCTAAAACCTTTGGGATATAGCAAAAGTGGTTCTAAGAGGAGGTTTATAACAATATAGGCCTACCTCAAGAAGCAAGAAAAATCAAAAACAAAAACAAAACAAAACAAAACAAAAAAAACCTAACCTTGCACCTAAAACAGCTAGAAAAAGAAGAACAAACAAAACCCAAAACTGGCACAAGGAAGGAAATAATAAAGATTAGAGCAGAAATAAATTATATAGAAACTAAAAAACCAGAACAGATAAATGAAACCAGCAGCTCGTTCTTTGAAAAGATCAACCAAATAGATAAACATCTAGCCAGACTCATCAAAAAATAGAGAAAGGATTCAAATAAATAAAATTTCAAATGAAAGAGGAGAAATAACAACCAATGCCACAGATATACAAACAATTGTAAGAGAATATTATGAAACACTATATGCCCACAAACTGGACAACCTAGAAGAAATGGATAAATTCCTACAAACATATAATCCACCAAAACTAAAGCAGGAAGAAATAGAAATTTTGAATAGATCGATTACCAGCAAAGAAATCAAATCAGTAATCAAAAAACTCCCAACAAACAAAAGCTCAGGACCATATACCTTCACAGGCAAATTCTACCTAACATTTAAAGAAGAGTTAATACCTATTCTTCTCAAACTTTTCCAAAAAATAGAGAGGAAGGGAAACTTCCATATTTACTCTATGAGGCCAGCATTACCCTGATACCCAAACTAGATAAAGACACCACATAAAAAGAGAACTATAGGCCAGTATCCCTGATGAACACAGATTCAAAAATCATCAAAAAAAATTCTAGCAGAGTCCAATACTACATTAAAAAAAAAAAAAAATCATTCACCATGGTCAAGTGGTAGGTATTCCCAGGACACAAGCATAGTTCAAAACTCACAAATCAGTCAACATGAGATATCACATCAGTAGAGAAAGCATTAAAAACCATATCCTTTCAGTAGATGCAGAAAAAGCATTTTTCAAAGAACAACATATGATCACGAAAAAAAACAAAGTACAGGGGTGCCTGGGTGGCTCAGTCGGTTAAGAGCCTGACTTAGGCTCAGGTCATGATCTCATGGCTCGTGAGTTTGAGCCCCACATTGAGCCCTGAACAATGCTGTGTCTCCCTCACGCTCTCTGCCCCTCCCCCGCTCGCACTGTCTCACTCTGTCTCCCAAAAATAAAAACTGTTAAAAAAATTTTTTTTAATTAAAAAAAACAAAGCACAACATCTGATCATGATAAAAACCCTCAGCAAAGTAAGGTTAGAGGGAACATACTTCAACATAATAAAGGCCATATATGAAAATCCACAGTGAACGTCATCTTCAATGGGGAAAAACTGAAAGCTTCCTCCCTGCCACCCCCAAAACCAGGAACAAGACAAGGATGTCCACTGTCATCACTTTTATTCAACATGGTAATGGAAGTCCTAGTCACAGCTCTTAGCAAAACGAAATAAAAGGCATCCAGATTGGTAAGGAAGAAGTAAAACTTTTACTATTTGCAGATGACATGATACTCTATATAGAAAACCTTAAAGACTCCACCAAAAAACTACTAGACCTGATAAATGAATTCCGGAAAATCACAAGACACAAGATCAAGTGTACAGAAATCTGTTGCATTTCTATGCACTAATAATGAAACAGCAGAAAGAGAAATTAGAAAAACAATCCCATTTACAATTTCCCCCCAAATAATAAGATACCTAGGAATAAATCTAACCAAAGAGGTGAAAGACTTGTACTCTGAAAACTATAAAACACTTTTCTTAAATTTTTTTTTACATTTTTATTAATTTTTGAGAGACAGAGACAGAGCACAAGTTGGGGAGGGGGCAGAGAGAGAATGAGACACAGAATCCAAAGCAGGCTCCAGGCTCCAAGCTGTCAGCACAGAACCCGACGTGGGGCTTGTACCCACAAACTATGAGATCATGACCTGAGCCAAAGTTGGATGCTCAATTGACTGAGCCGCCCAGGCACCCCAGGAAAATCACAAGACACAAAATCAGTGTACAGAAATCTGTTGCATTTCTATGCACTAATAATGAAACAGCAGAAAGAGAAATTAGGAAAACAATCCCATTTACAATTGCTCCCAAAATAATCAGATACCTAGGAATAAATCTAACCAAATAGGTGAAAGACTTGTACTCTGAAAACTAGAAAACACTTTTTTTATGAAAGAAATTGAAGATGACACAAAGAAATGGAAAGGCATTCTGTGTTCATGGATTGGAAGAACAGATATTGTTAAAATGTTTATACTACCCAAAGCAATCTACACATTTAATGCAAACCCTATCAAAATACTGACAACATTTTTCACAGAGCTAGAACAAACAATCCTAAAATTTATATGAACTACTAAAGACCCCGAATTGCCAAAGCAACTTTGAAAAAGAAAAGCAAAGCTGGAGGCATCACAATTCTGGACTTCAAGCCATGTTACAAAGCTGTAGTTATCAAAACAGTATGGTACTGGCACAAAAATAGAAACCTAGATTAATGGAACAGAATAGAAAACCCATACATGAATGCACAACTATATGGTTGATTAATCTTTGACAAAGCAGGAAAGAATATCAAATGAGAAAAAGTCTCTTAACAAATGGTGTTGGGAAAATTGGTCTACTATATACAAAAGAATGAAATGGACCACTTTCTTACACCATACACAAAAATAAATTCAAAATAGATTAAAGACCTAGATGTGTGGCCTTAAACCACAAAAATCCTAGAAGAGAGTTCTAGGCAGTAAAGTTTCTAATATTGGTCGTAGCAACATTTTTCTAAATAGGTCTCCTGAGGCAAGGGAAATAAAAGCAGAAATAAACTATTGGGACTACATCAAAATAAAAAAGCTTCTGCACAGTAAAGGAAGCAATCAACAAAACTATAAGGCAATCTATAGAATGGGAGAAGATATTTGCAAATGACCTATCCTGTAAAGGGTTAGTATCCAAAATATATTAAGATCTTCTACAACTAAACACCCCCCCCCAAAATAATCCAATTTAGAAATGCACACAGAAGAAATGAACAGACATTTCTCCAAAGATATCAGATGGTTAACAGACATATGAAAAGATGCTCAACATTACTCATTATCAGGGAAATGCAAATCAAAACTACAATGAGATATCACCTCACACCTGTCAGAAAGGCTAAAATAAAAAATACAAGAAACAACAGTGGTTGGTGAGGATACTAAGAAAAAGGACCCTCTTGCACTGTTGGTGGGAATGCAAACTGGTGCAGCCTCTCTTGAAAACAGTGTGGAACTTCCTCAAAAAATTAAAAATAGAACTATGCTATGATCCAGCAATCACACTACTGGGTATTTACCCCCAAAATACAAAATCACTAATTCAAAGGCATATATGTACCCCTATGTGTATAGCAACATTATTTATAATAACCAAATTATGGAAGCAGCCTAAGTGTCCATCAATAGATGAATGGATAAAGAAGAGTGAAATCGTATATATACAATGGAATGTTATTCAGCCATAAAAAATAATCTTGCCATTTGCAACAACATGGGTGGAGCTAGAGATTATTGATGCTTGATAAAATAAGTCAGTCAGAGAAATACAAATACCATATGATTTCACTCATATGTGGAATTTAAGAAACAAGCAAAGGGAAAAGAGAGAGAGAGAAGCCAAGAAACAGAGTCTTACCTGTAGAGAACAAACTGGTTTCCAGAGGGGAGGTGGGTCGGGAGATGGGTGAAATAGGTTGATGGGGATTAAGGAGTGCAGTTGTTGTGATGAGCACCAGGTGATATATGGAATTGTTGAATGACTATATTGTACACCTGAAACTATTACACCATATGTTAATTATACTGGAATTAGAATGAAAAAAATTATCTAAAAAAGAGGTTATCCTTCAAATTTGTCATTTGAATTCTGTTTACTGAATACGAACATCAGAATGCGTATGTAAGGACCACAAAACATGTAAAGTCTAGGTCTTCAGTGGAATTTATTGTTATAGGAAGTGTTTTAGTTTTCAAAACATTCTCTTTATATATGTTCTTACAGATAGTAAAGATTTTAGGGAATGTTTGTGCCATAATTATGCCATCTATAATTAATTACACAAATAACATGTTAATTATAGGGAGTTAGAAAATGAAGGGTAGCATATATCTTTTTAAATGTTGTACATCTTTTTCTTAAAAGTGGTATTTCTAAGTTTTAATTAATCTTGTATTTGAAAGGTTTTCATGATGATCAAAGCTTTACTGTCTCTAGGTACATGGTTGTTGGGCCCTTCTATTCATAAAGTGGGGTGCCACATGCTTTGAGTGGAAATCAGATGATGATGCAGGGCTTGGGTGGGCCTCCTCCCTCAGGCCCCTCCCCCATTTATAATATAATATGAAAAGTGAAACACACCACCAGTGTATCATACAGGGCTGGAAATTAGTTCCAGGGAGCAGATTACACTAAAAACTAGAACTTCAACAGAAGCAGCTCCCTCCTGACTGCCATCAAGGGCACATTTAAATATTTTTTTTATCATAGAAAATCTAAAATATGTACAAATATTGAGTGACTGCTATGAAGAACTCCTTCCACATACCCATCACTGGGTTCCACCTGTCATCAAGACCTACTCATGACTTCTCATTTCCCTCACATCCCTCGCTACTCCCAGATTATTTAAGCTAATATCAAACAGCATATTTCACTTATTGCCATTTCAACAGGTGTCTGTAAAGATAGGGTCATACCGGTATGACCCCTAAGATATTGACCATCATTTTCAGGCAGTTGACAAACTTGTTGACTGCCTTATAATTTTTTTTGATAATTTTTTAATATGAAATTTATTGTCAAATTGGTTTCCATATAACACCCAGTGCTCAACCCAACAGGTGTCCTCCTCAGTGCCCATCACCCACTTTCCCCTCCGTCCTATCCCCCATCAACCCTCAGTTTATTCTCAGTTTTTAAGAGTCTCTTATGGTTTGCCTCCCTCCCTCTCTAATTTTTTTTTTCCCCTTCCCACCCCGCCATGGTCTTCTGTTAAGTTTCTCAGGATCCACATAAGAGTGAAAACATATGGTATCTGTCTTTCTCTGTATGACTTATTTCACTTAGCATAATGCCTTATAATTTTTTAAGCAGTATATTCAGAAACTTAGCTGCATTTGTTTGATATGTCTCTTAAGTCTCTATTAATCTATAGGCTTCTCTTTTTTTATTCTTCTGCCTTCCAGTTTATTTGTTGAAATGGTTTGTCCTATAGAGTGTCCTGCAGTCTCTATTGGACTGATGGTGTTCCCAGCTGGTGTTTAACCTGCTGCTTTGTCCCAAGGATTTTACTCTCACCAGTTCTACTCAACATAATACTGACAGGTCTAGCTGGGGTATTTAGAAAAGAAAACAAAATAAGAGGCATCTAGATTGGAAAGGAAGAAGGAAAGGTATCTCTTTGAGCAGATGAAACAAAAATATATTAGTACAACTGAATGAGTTCGGCAAATTTATAGATATAAGATCAATATGCAGAAATCAACCGAATTTTTATGTAACTGCAATGAATGATCTGAAAATGAAATTAAGAAAATTATTCCACTTAAAATAACATCAAAAATAATGAAATACTTAGGAATTAATTTCCAAAAGAGATGCAGAGTTATGTTCTAAAAATTATAAAACATTGTTGGAAAATAAAAGGAGACCTAAAAATGAAAAGACATTTCATGTCCATCCATGACTTGGAATCTTAAGACGGCAATACTCCCCAAATTGATCTACAGACTTATTGCAATCCCCCACTAAAGTTCCAGTTGTCTTCTTTGCAGAGATTGACAAACTGATCCTAAAATCCAGATGGAAATGCACAGACCAGAAATCAGTATGTATGTATGTATGTATGTATGAATGAATGAATGTATGTATGTATGTATTTATAGAGAGCAGGTGAGTGGGGGAGGGGCAGAAAGAGAATCCCAAGCAGGCTCACACTCAGCACAGAGCCCAAAGCAGGGCTTGATCTCATGATTGTGAGATCTCTGAGCCAAAATCAAGAGTCAGACACTTAACCGACAGAGCCATCCAGGTGCCCCCAAACCAGAAATCATTAAAACATGCTTGAAAAAGAACAGTGTGGAGCCTGCTTGGGATTCTCTCTTTCCCTCTCTCTGTGCCCCTCCCACACATGCTCTATTTCTCAAAATAAATAAATAAACTTTTTTTTTTTTTGAAAGAAGAACGAAGTGTGAAGGACTCACACTTCCAAATTTCAAAACTCACTATGAAGCTACAGTGATCAAGACAGTGTGGTACTGGCATAAGGATAGACGTATAGAACAATGGAATAGAATTGAGAGTCCAGAAATAAACCCTCACATTTATAGCCAACTGATTTTCCCCCAATTATTTTGAAATTGTGGTAAAATACACATAATATAAATTGCATTCATACTGTGCCATGATCACCACCATCCATCTCTAGAACTCTTTCCATGTTACAAAACTGAACCTCTATATCCATTAAACACTAACTCCCCATTCTCTCCTTCAAGCTGCTGACAACTACCATTCTACTTTCTGTTTCTATGAATTTGATATTCTAGGTACTTCATATAAGTGAAATCATACAATATTTGTCTTTTTATGACTGGCTTAATATCTTCAAGATTCATCCATGTTGGAGCATATGTCAGAATCTCCTTTTTAAGGATCTACAAATAATATTTCGTTGTATGTATGTACTACATTTTGTTCATCCATTCATTGGTCTGTAGACACTTGGATTGCTTTGCCTTTTAGCTACTGTGAATAATACTTTTATGAATATGAATGTACAAATATCTCTTCAAGACCCTACTTTCAATTCTTTTTGGTATATACCTAGAAGTGGAATTTCTGGATCATATGGTAATTGTATGTTTAACTTTTTGAGGGACCATCATACTGTTTTCCACAGTGGTGAAACCATTTTACTTTCCCACCAGCAGTGCACAAGAATTCCAGTTCTTCCACATCCTCACCAACACTTGCACTTGTTATTTTCCTTTTTTTTTTTTTTTGATAGTAGCCATTCTAATATATGGGAGATAGTATCTCTTATGGTTTTAATTAACGTTATTTCCCTACTGTGTTGTATGTAGGTGATGAATCACTGAATTGTACTCCTGAAACCAATATTGTACTGTATGTTAACTAACTAAAATTTAAAGAAAAAGAAAAAAACCCATTATTTCCCTAATGATGAGTGATGTTGAGCATCTTTTCATGTGCTTATTGGCTGGCCATCTAAATATCTTCTCTGGAGAAATGTCTGTTTAAGTCCTTTGCCCATTTCTGAATTGAGTTGTTTGTTTTTATTGTTATTGTTGAGTTTTGGGAATTCTCTATTCTGGATATTAATTAATCCCCTGTCAGATATGTGATTAGCATTGCTAATATTTTTTCTCAGGTTGTCTTTTCACTTTGTTGACAGTGTCCTTTGATGCAGAAAAGTTTTAACTTTCATGAAGTCCAGTTTTTTTTGTTTTGTTTTTGTTTTTGTCACCTGTGCTTTTGGTGGCCTATATAGTCAAATTGCTTTTTTTTTTTTAAGAAAGTGTACCAAAATAACTCAATAGAGAAAAAATATTATTTTTGATAAATACTGCTAGAACAGTTGGATGTCCACATGCAAATGAATGAAGCTGGATCCCTACCTGATACTCCATATAAAAATTAAGTCAAAATGGATCAAAGACCTAAATGTAAGAGCTAAAACCCTAACACCCTTAGAAGTATATAGGCAAATCTTCATGATTTAGCAATAGATTCTTAGAAATGACATCAACAGCACAACCAATAAAAAGAAAAATAGATAAATTGGACAAGAGTTAAAACTTGTGTCATCAAAGGACATTATGAAGAAAGTGAAAAGGCAAAATGGGAGAAAATATTTGTAAATCATAAATCTGATCAGGGTCTGGTATTCAGAATGTATTAACAACTCTTACAACTCAATAACAAAGAGACAGATAACCCAATTTAAAAGTAGGCAAAGGACTTGAACAGACATTTTCCCAAAGAAGGTATACAAATGGTCAAAAAGCATGTGAAAAGATAATCAGCATCAGTAGTCATCAGGAAAAGTAAATAAAAACCATGAGATACCACTTTGCACCCACTAGAGTGGCTATGCTTGTAAAGACAGAGAACAAGTGTTGGCTAGGACATGGAGAAATTGGAACCTTCATATACTGCTGGGAGAAAGTAAAATGGTGGAATCACTTTGGAAAATAGTTTGGAAGTTACTCAAAAATTTAAGCATAGAATTTACCATGTAACCTAGCAATTTCACTCCCAGGTTTATTTCCAAGAAAAATGAAAACATATGTCTACCCATAAAATTGTACTTGAATGTTCATAGCAGCATTATTCATAATAACCAGTGGAACCAGCCTAAATATCCATTTATGTGATAAATGCATACCCAAAATGTGGAGTAGTCATCCAGTGGAAAGATACTCAGTGATAAACAGTACTGATACATGCTCCAACATGGATCAACCCTGAAAACATTATTCTAATTGAAAGAAGCCAGATACAAAAGGCCATATGTGGTTTGTTTCCATTTAAATGAAATGACCAGAATAGGCAAATCTATAGAGACAGAAAGTAGAAAAGTGATTGCCAAGATCTGGAATAGGGAAACTGGGAATGATTGCCAGTGAATATCGGGTTTGTTTTTGGAATGGTGAAGTTCTGGAATTAGTGGTGGTTGCATAACTTTGTAAATATGCTGAAAACCATTGAATTATTCTCTTCAAATGGTGAATTTTATATGGTATGTGAATTATATCTCAATTAAAAAGGTTAAAGATGCTTTATCATGCTCTTTCTGTCTTCGGTTCTGAAACCCACTTGAGCAAGATTTTACTTTCTGTCAATTAGCTACTATTTGTGCCTCTTTTGAATACTTTCAAACTCATGGCAAAATTTGCCTTACTAGGCTGAGATGTACCTACAACATTCAAGGGTAAAAACATAAAAGAACAAAACATCTTTCCTCCCACATAGCCTGCCTTTATGTGGTATGCTGGTCTCTGACTTTAGTAGGTGTTTTGTGAATAAGAGGTTTCACAGTCAGATAAATCTGGAAAATGCAGTTAAATGTGTTGCTTAATTTGGAGCCAGTGTATATTACTGGGTAAATTCTGCCTCCCCTGCATATCCAAAATACCTTTGGTGGAACACACTCCTTGAAATTGCTGTGGGAATTAAGTCAATATTTTGAAATCTTACTCTGAATCAGATCACAGTTTGTGTTAATGCTGTTCAATTTACTTAATAGACACTAAACTGTTTCTTTATGACTTTGATGTTTTTATGTCCTTAAAACTTTGCTTCTACCCTTTGTAATTTATCAGATCCTAAAGTATAGTCCGGAGACCCCAGGGGCCCCAAGACCTTTCTGTGGGTCTGCTAGATCAGAACTGTTTATTCTTACTCTGTCACAGGTATATGGTGAAGCTTTCCAGAGATATCCATGTGATACCTCAACAGATTGAATGCAAAGAGAGACAGTTATTAAAGATATTTGTAGAAATGTAAAACACTGCTACTCTTCTCAGTAAATTGTTTTCATTTTAAAACTGTATATTTGATTAAACTATGTTGTTTATGTTAATGTTAATGGGTTTATTATTTTAAAATGAATTCATATAGGCTTAAAAAACATTGATCTGTTTTAAATTTTTAACTTGATAAATATTCATAGATATAATTTGAATAAAGAATAGCTCTTGGGGGTCTTCCTGAAACCAAAAAGTTTAAAAACCACTCATCAAGATAATTAATGAGAGCCATTTGTAAAGTTTAACATACTAAAGCCAGATTAATGGAACAATTATCCATCTATCATAACTGATAGGCAGAATCTTCAGGTATGCATTCTGGAAAGGTTTCAAGTCAGGTGAAGAAGTTGTGACTTTGTTACTTTCTGATTTTTAACATTGTATACATATTTCACAAGCTTGCATAAATGTAGTTGGGATGCCACAGGAAAGGTAGTTTTAGGTGTTGGTTTAAAAAGATGTCACATAGAACATCCGAAGAAGATGGCAGAGTAGGAGGAGCCTAGGCTCACGTCATCCCACAGACACACCTACCTAATAACCACATCAGCATAAATAACCCAGAAAACGACCTGAAGACTGGCAGAACAGATTCTCCACAGCTAGAGAAGAGGCCACATCCAAGAGGCAAATAATAAATCTAAGCAGTTAAATAATTAGTAAATAAATAAATAAGTTACATAAATATCATTAAACCATATGCAATTAAAGAATTATTGAAACCACTAATTTTGGTGTTAGGCTACATGTTATAATCTGTTCACTATACGTAGGTTAATAACCTGGCAATATCTTTGGATGTTAAACCGTGTCTCATTTGGATTATTTATTCTTTCTTTTTTTTAAGTTTATTTATTTGAGAGGTGGGGGAGGGTCAGAGAGCAAGGGAGAGAGAGAGAATCCCAAGCAGTCTCCATGCTGTCAGCTCAGAGCCAGACACAGGGCTTGAACTCACGAACTGTGAGATCATGACCTGAGCCGAAACCAAGAATGGGAGGCTTAACCAACTGAACTACCCAGGCTCCCCTGATTATTAATTCTCAAGTAGTTTGGCAGCTTTTGAGATACCTGGAAACTTTCATTTTCATAAATACCGGATTTTAACATTGGATTTGCAAGTCTAAAAGCAGACTTTTTAACCTTTGATTGATAGAAACTCACAAGATTTAATATCTTTCCTCCTGTTGTGTGAGGAAGATAGACACTAAGTAATACTAAAACGTTGCCCTTGTTTTTATTCACAGCTGGGGCTGGACTTGGAAGAACTGGAGGAAATAGAAGAGGACGCCGGCCTTGGGAATGGAGGCCTGGGGAGGCTGGCAGGTAAACCCGGCACCTGGCTAGTGCACAGTCTCTCCTGGTGTAATGCCCTGGCCACTGCTCACATGGCGAGGCAGAGGTCAGCCGTGCTCTGAACAGCAGTCTGTCAGTGTAGATTGGCCCCTCTGAGTGGATGGGAGAGTGTGTTTCATCCACATTGAAAAAAATGCAAAATATTATGTTTTTCCTTTATACAAGGGATACTTCCTAATTATCATGAAAACCAGGCTTGCTGGTTTTTGGGTAGCTGGCCCTGGGAGGGGGTTTCCAGTATACTGACCACTTTCCACAGCCAGTAATTGGGAGAAAGATGGATAGACACATATGTGCACACATATACACATACATATATGCATGTGTGCACACACATTCACATACACATGTACACACATACACACACACATGATTTATGAATGTAGGTATGCTATTCCTGCTTTACTGTAGTAAACAGATTGCCTGGAAATAGCAGAGTCATTCCTTTCAGGGTATTGCTCCCTTGGGCCATTCTGTTTGACAGTATACCAGCCTTGTTTTTCCTGTTTGAGGTGTTTGTTTTGTTTTGTTTTGTTTTTTGGGGGTTTTTTTTTTTTTGGTAGCTTTTTTAGGGCAGAGGGAGCTGAATGAAGAACTTAGAAGTGGAGGGGCACCTGACTGTCTAAGTCAGAAGAGCAAGCCACTCTTTTTTTTTTTTTTTTTTTAATTTTTTTTTTTCAACGTTTATTCATTTTTGGGACAGAGAGAGAGACAGAGCATGAACGGGGGAGGGGCAGAGAGAGAGGGAGACACAGAATCGGAAACAGGCTCCAGGCTCTGAGCCATCAGCCCAGAGCCCGACGCGGGGCTCGAACTCACGGACCGCGAGATCGTGACCTGGCTGAAGTCGGACGCCTAACCGACTGCGCCACCCAGGCGCCCCTAGAGCAAGCCACTCTTAATCTCAGGGTTGTGAGTTTGAGTCCCACGTTGGGTGTAGAGATTACTAAAAAAAAAAAAGTAAGTAAACTTAAAAAAAAAAAACCCAGAACTTAGAAGTGGAAATAGCTGTCACAGTGAGATTTGATTTTCCTGTGTGCTTCAAGGCTCTTGGGCACAATGTTTCTGGAACAGAAATAAGTTTTGTGCTGCCCTTGTGTGTGGGGGATATGGGAGGGTGGGCTCAGGCCCCTACCACTTTGCATTACTGCCCCTCTGGGGAGTTGTCATTTTCTAAAGGGATCAAACACCCTAAAGTTTATCTGAGCTTGTGCATGTGCCTTTGTTTTCAAATGTTAAGTTAAATTCTTCAGAAATTATAAATGCAGCATATATTTCTCCCAAACAAAACAGTACATAGATTTATATAAGGAAACAGTTTGCAAGGCCTGCCCCACCTCCACCTGTTGATGTGAAAAGCTTGTGTGTCACCTACTGCTCTCAGATGCAGGGCTCTGTCTTAGTTTATGGCAGTGAAATCATCCCAGACAATAAGCTGTAGCTTACTTTCCACACAGACCCGATCATGGCATCCCAGCCAGAGGGCAGCGCGTAGCCCTGAGGGAGCTCCTGGGTCATCAGTCCCCTGCGGCTCCCTTTACCCTCGATAGCATTCTGTTGATTATAGCCATTTTCCCAGTCAGTAAAAACAGCACCTGTTTCTCCAAGCCCAGGAGGCTCCAGACCCTTCGGTCTCCTTCACAGCTCAGGTAGCTGCCTAAACTCCCCTCCTATCCTAAGGCTGGTGACTGTCAGGCAGGACAGTCCCATCCCTGCTGTAACACAATCTGCTCCCTTCAGGGGTTCAGGGCATCTGCAGGCCTTCCATAGTCTGGTTCCTATTGCCTTCCTAGTCACCTTTCCTGCCACTTGTGCGGTGCCACTGGCCTTGCCCATGGACTGGTGTGACCTCTGGGGCCCTGTTTCCATGGACTCCTCTTACCTGTGCAGATGTGGGTAGCCCCCAGCCTGCTGTAACTTGATGTGTCCTGTGGCCCTCCTGAGAGAATGCTTTCTTCAGAACAAGATTCCAGATCTTACATTTGTGGATCCTTTTATTCCTAACCCTCAGCACAGGGTCTAGTAACAGGGGTCTGGGCATACTTGGTGAATTGAGCAAGTATTTTATTTACTGATGTTTCTTGTGGACTCTTTTTCCTTTTTAATCCAGAAGTTTAATAAGACTGCCTTCTGGATCTTTATTTAAAACACTGGTCTTTTTCAAGACATTTTCATTGGAACGAAGGCTTATTAGGTTGATGTGCTGCTCCAGCCACGTTCCAGGGGCCTTGGGTGTTTGAGTTCTTTTATGGTAAAATGTCCATTCCCAGCCCCATCCTCGTGCCTCCTTCACTAGCGTGTAGAGCTAGTTCGTGGTGTTACCCCACTGTCCAAACAGCATGGACAAGTAGAAGGTGCAGGGATGGGGAGGCCTTCAGCCTGTATGAGCTCTCTAAGACAAAGGTAGCAGTGAGGGGACTTTGTGTTGAAAGGTGTGCCAAGTTAGATGAGACTCTCTGGGGTTCTTCACTTCTGACCTTCCCATCTCCCCACAGCCCCCACACTAACACCCTCTTGGCCCAGACCATGGCTCTCAAGGTGAAGGGATTGAGGGAGGGCTCAGTTTTACTGTCATGAAATCTGAAGCTGACAGGTTACCACTGAATCGCTGTCTGGCATCCAGAGGCCAGTGTCCCAGTACCTACTTAACATGGGTGTCTGGGCCTTGCTTCCAGTGGGCCTCAAAACTGCTAATTATCTTTGATTCCAAGAAGTTCTTTGTGTTTGGAATTTTCAGCCTGCTTCCTTGACTCAATGGCCACGTTGGGCCTGGCAGCATATGGCTATGGAATCCGCTATGAGTTTGGGATTTTTAACCAAAAGATTGTCAACGGCTGGCAGGTGGGTGAAACTCAGTTCTTTCACTTGTTTCCACCTCTCATGTGCAGAAGAAAACAAACAGGTACTTTCAGTTCAGTTTTTTATATTATAAATTCCTTCCTGGAGAGATTGTCTGCCCGTCCTGGGCAAGGCAGAGGTGGGATAGGTCGGGGGTATCCTGTGAGCTTTGTGCTTCCCTTAGAGCTCTATGTGGGCTGCCAGAGGCCCATCTTCTGTGTGAGCTCATCACACACAGCTTCTGTGTGAGCCTGGGAAGCCTGCTGGGTGGGACCCAGGGCCTAACTGGCCTTATAGGTGTTGCCAGGTGCTGCCTGCTGGTTCCCTGTTGTACCTCAGCATAGAACAGAGGTGGCCCTCTCTGGTTTACCCTCAGTGGGACAATTGATCTGGAGTAGTTAGAAGAAAAGTTATTGTAGGTTTTGTTCCCACCTTCTGCCTTCACTCCCCGACACCACTGAGGGGACTGTGTCCTGTGCCAGCCTCTGCAAAGCAAAGTGCCTTGAGGAAGAGTGGGCTTAGATCCTGAAATATCAAACCATAGCTAAGTGAGGTGGCCAAGAACACATTGGTGGAAAGAATATAACCTCACAGTGCAACCTCAATGTCCTACACTGGGCAAGAGGGTCATTTCCCCTCATTCAAAACTTTAAAATGGGGGCACCTGGGTGGCTCAGTTTGTTAAGCATCCAGCTCTTGGTTTTGGCTCAGGTCATGATCTCACAGTTTGTGAGTTCAAGCCCCAAGTGGGGCTCTGTGCCGACAGCACAGAGCCTGCTTGGGATTCTCTCTCTCCCTCTCTCTGCCCCTCCCCTGCTCATGCATTCATGTGCATGCTCGCTCTCTCTCTCTCTCTCTCTCTCTCTCTCAAAATAAATAAATAAACTTAAAAAAAAAGACTTTAAAATCGAAGGTATGGCTATTCCACTTGATTAGAAAATAGTTTATGTAATATAATTTGGCTCCTAAAAATGACAGACAAAGCAGGGCTGTGGTTGGGATTAAAGGTTTGTAACAGGAGAATAGTATAGAATGTAAACAGATGGATGCCTGGGGTGATGGAAAGCTCCTGTATCTTGATGAGGCTGTGTCACAGGTACGTGCAATTGACAGAACTCCTCAAGAGTATCCTTAAGGTTTACACATTTTGCTGTCTATATATTAACCTAAAAAATAAACACAGGGTGAACTGTACTTAATGAGGTGCATGCTGAAGTGTTCGTGGAGAAGTGTACAGATGTCTGCAACTGACGTTGAAATGCATCAAGAAATTAATGGGTCGATGGATGGAGGATATGTGATAAATCAAGTATAGCAACATGTTAACAATTATGGAACCTAAGTGGAAGGTGCGTGGGTGTTCACTGCCAATTCTTTTAACACTTCTTTATGTTTGAAAGCACTCATAATAAAAAGTTGGCAAAGAAAAGTATGGCTAACAGTAAAAGAAAACATAACAGATTTGTATCTATTGCTTAATTTGTAGAAGTACTCTCTCCAGCCTTAAAGAGAACTCCACTCTTCCTCCTGGTACATTACAGGTAGTTTCATGCACAGTTCCTTATGTGTGTGTGTCTGTCAGAGGCACCCCAGCCCTTGTACCCCTGTGTCCTTTAACCCATTCCAGCTCCTTACAGTCGATGCAATGTGCTTTCATAAGACAGAAACTCTGAGGCCCCTCCTTACCTACTTGGTGTTATGGTTAAAGGCAGAAAGGTTTTTTGTGTTGTTTTTTTGTTTGACCACAGACATTTCTTTCTTCTGGTGTTCTATTTCTGTATATTATTGCCATCTTGCAAAACAATTTAAAGACAGTTGTGGGATGATAAACTCACCCTCCTCTCACCCTGTTTTCATGAGAGCCAGTCAGTTTTTAATGGAGTTTAGCTGTAGCATAATTAAATGTGGGCAGTGGTCAGACAGCAGTGTTGTTGGCCGTGGGGCAGGGAGAGGGGTCTGGAGAGGACACCCTCCTGCCTCTTGTACTTGAGGAGATGCTGCTTCTGCAAACAACTCATGGAATTACGTTACAGGAGATGACCAGGCTTTGGTGTTGGAGAATTTCACTAATGTACAGACATGGCACCAGATCAAAAGGCAGGACTGGTCCCATGATGAATAGCTACCTGCACCAGACAGAAAAGCCCAGCCAGAAGTACTATGGAGAGACACATATTCAGGCAATAACATCAGCTGTGTCACCTCCCTAAAACTGCAACCAAATATTCTTCTTTTACTTCTGTGTAGGAACCATTAAGAAAAAAAACCCAGAGCGCCTGGCTGGCTCAGTTGGTAGAGTGTGCGACTCTTTGATCTTGGGATCATGAGCTCAAGCCCCACATTGGGTACAGGGCTTACTTAAAAAAAAAAAAAAAAAAAGTCAAACGAATAAAAATTTTTGAAAACCTTCAAAGTAACATACAGGCACACCTTATTCTGTTGCACTTGGGTTTATTGCGCTTCATACATAATGCATATTTTACAAATTGAAAGGTGTGGCAACTCTGCATAAAGCAAGTTTGTTGGCCCCATATTTTCAACAGTATTTGCTCACTTTGTCATTTTGGTAATTCTCACAATGTTGCAGACTTTATTATATTGTTCTGGTGATATGTGATCAGTGATTAAAACTTGCTGAAAGCTCAGATGATGGTTAGCATTTTTTAGCAATATTTTTAAATTAGGTATGTACATTGTTTTTTTAATAATTAATTAATTAAATTTTGGGGGGAGAGAGCATGTACAAATGAGTGGGAGAGGGAGAGAGAGAATCCCAAGCAGGCTGCATGCCCAGCGCAGAGCCCCCACATGGGGCTTGATCTCACAACTGTGAGATCATGACCTGAGCCGAGATCAAGAGTCAGATGCTCAACTTGACTGAACCACCCAGGTGCCCCTGGGCACATTGTTTTTTAAGACATAATGCTGTTGCACACTTAATAGACTACAGTATAGCATAAACAAAACTTTCATATGCACTGGGAAACCAAAAAATTCATTTGACTCTCTTTTGCTAAATTGGCTTTATTGTGGCAGTCTGGAGCCAAATCTGCAATATCTCTGAGTTATGCCTATACCTGGGGTTATTTGTTAAATTTGAAGAAGAAAGACTCACTTATTTAATTTATATTTATAATTCTTTATACATTGCCTGCCAAATTAGTTTATTCCGAATGCTTCTACTCAAGGATTATTAGACTCTGTGGGGCTACTTTTAGTTTTATTGGTGGGATTCTTTTTTGTGTATTTACTGATTTTGGATACCACTAAGTGCAGTTTTTGGAAAATTAGCTGCTTCAAGGAAGGCCTAGCACAAAAGCAATGTCTTCTAGTTGTGTGTGTCCAGACATTCGTGCTACAAAGGCAGCCTGGCCCCTGGCACCTGTGAATTTGTGGTGTCATTTTCAAAGTGGTGGACTTCTAGTGATTTTTTTTTTTTTACTATAACAGCTTTATTTAGTTATCAAGTGTTTTTTTAATATATTTACAAAGTTGGGCAGCCATCACCACTATCTATTTCCAGAACGTTTTCATCACCCCAAAAAGAAATCCAGCATGGATTTGCCGTCACACACTAGCACCTGACAACCATTAATCTATCTGGTGTCTCTATGCATTTGGCTGTTCTAGACATTTCCTATGAATGGAGCCATACACTACATGGGCCTCTTTGACTCAGCGTCTTTGCAGGGTTTATCCATGTTGTAGTACGCAGCAGAACTTTATCCTTTTTTATTGCTGAATTCAGGTTGTTCTTAATGTCTTTTTACTTTAATGCATTCTTCTGAATTTTATCTGAGTTTGTTTCTTTAATAGGACGACATGTTAATTTTTAAACACGAGGCCTTGACTGGAACTGGACATCTTTGCCTTGTAAATAGGCTATAGTTTATTTCAGTGCTGGATGGCGTCGGTATCTCAACAGCATGGTCATTGTGGGCAGTGGAAAGGGGTGGCCCTGCGCCCATGACTGTCTCCCCACTGCCACCCGAGAGAGCTGACCTTACGACCGGCCCCTTTCCAGGTGGAGGAGGCAGATGACTGGCTGCGCTATGGCAACCCCTGGGAGAAAGCCCGGCCCGAATACATGCTTCCTGTGCACTTCTACGGGAGAGTGGAGCACACCCCTGAGGGTGTCAGGTGGCTTGACACTCAGGTATCCACCCTGGGCATCCCCAGGGAAGTGTGGGGCTGAGTGAGGTGGCTGCCACATTTTGTCATCACTCCTCATTCCCTTTGGGAGTGGGAGGTGTGCTGTTTCCCCAGAGGACCTGACCCAAGGTGACTGCCTGGGAGGTTTTGTTCTCACACACTCAATTCTTACACATTGTCAGGGCTTCCCAGACAGTGGAAAACACTCAGTGTGAAGCCACTGTCTTTGCAGTTTAATAGGGGCTTGTGTTGGGGTTCAGACCAGCAGTCATTGAATGGCTAGCAGGACAGTGTTGTGACAGGGGCAGGGTGTTAATCCTTGGAGGGACATGGATAGTCCCCAGCATCTCTAGACAGCAGGTGCTTGATGCACGCATTCACCACAGTCACCACACACCACAGACCTCAGTAGTGTCTCCTGGGTGCCGCCCACCATTACTGAGCTATCAGAGTCCTGGGCATGTGGTGGTCTGGATGGATGTCCCAGCACAGGGCACAGGCACTGATGAGGGAACCAGGGCAAGAACATGGAGAGTCCAGTCCAGGCTCTGGGATGGTGGACAGTGCACATCTGAGTGGTTTCAGCTAAGGGACTGAGAGAGGTAGCAGGAGAGTTTTTGTGAGGGGGTAGCTGTAATGAGCAAGGCTCAGCCATCTAGATGTGGGGCAATGAGCCCAGGAGACTGGAGAAGTCCCAAGCATGCAAAAGTGAGTCATCCAGATTTTCTGCAGCATAAGTTTTAAGGAGTGCATGGGCTAGGGTTGGCTGGAGCCATGTTATGGAGGCCTAAAATGCCATAATAAGTTGTATTTAATTCAAAAGAGGAGAGAATAAGATCAGTTATCTGATTGCATGTGCTCGTAGAAGATGAGCATGTCATGTATGTAGGGAGGCATAGAGACCGTTGGGACATTTCTGTCAGCCCTGGGCTGTTAGGGATGCTTTGTAGGGCTTGTCACTGGCTTGGATAGGGCCTTGGGGGGCAGGGGAGCAGGGAGCAGGGGTGAGGGTAGAGGGGAAAGGAAAAGTGATTCTAAGGCTCTAGTGATGCTATCAACACAGTCCTTTTGGCTGTCAGAGCCACTTTCATCTCGTAAAGCCACATAGTTGAACTTGTATGAGCCCCCATGAGCGTACCTGAATGTGAGAAACCTCATCAGAGGATCTGAGCGTTGGAAGTGACCTTGAGGCTAGTGTGTGTCTTCCTGTGCTTGACAAGAGTAAAGCAGATACTTGTGGACAGACTGGAATCGGGGGTGGGAGGAGCGTGGCAGGTTCTGTGGGTAGAGAGCAGGCCCTGCATTTTCTGTTGTGAGTGGAGTGTGGGCTGGTTTGGTTTCTCTGAGGGTTAGAGGTCAAGTCTCCCAACAGGAGGAGCCTTTTGCAGGCATTGGAAAATGGAAGTCAGAAATAGAAGTCCTCTGTGGAGAAGTTAGTTTGGGTCATGAAACTACACAAGTGGGTCGAGTGAGAAGAGGAAGGAAGGCAGAGAGAGGACAAGGACACTGGAGTCATGACTGCTAACAGAGTGTGAGTGAGGTTGACACAGTGGCACCTTGAAGATCTGAGTGGGAAGAATTCTTAAATCAATGCCAGTGTGGAAGGAGGAGAAGCTAGAGAAGACAGAATGACCTCAGGAGTGTGGTCAGGGCCTTACTGCAGAGCCATCACAGGTGGTCTTAGTTGGGGAGGCCTGCAGGCTTGGCACAGGGCAGGTTGCAGGGATTTGGGGCACAAGGAGAAAAGCTAGAGGGCAAGCAGGTTGGCCACCAATGGGAAGCAGAATGCTGCTGCTGGGGTGAGAAGGCCTGGGACTGGGAACTGTGTTGCTAGCTGACTGGATCTGACCATCTCTCGGCCAGGTGGTGCTGGCCATGCCGTATGACACCCCTGTGCCGGGCTACAGGAACAACACCGTCAACACCATGAGGCTGTGGTCCGCCAAGGCACCCAATGACTTCAAGCTCCATGACTGTGCGTTCTGACCCTCTTATTTCTGTTGGATGGCTTCTCCCAAACTCGCCTCGTGAAGCTCTTGTCTTGTCTGCACTATCACTGCTGTGCAAAGCACAGGACTCTCAATGTGGAGGCCAGAGGGCAGTGTCCTCAGAGCACCAGGGCTTCCCAGGGAGAGCCTACCAGCAAAGCCACTGCTCGTGGAACCCTGTGCCCTCAGGAAAGACCAAGGGGCCTAGGGCTCTGCAGGATGTGTGGGGGATACAGGTTGGGCCTGGGGCAGAGTGAAACCATGGCTCTGGGAGCACCTTCTGTGCAGGAACGTCCCTCACACAGTTCAGGGAAGTGAGGGAGGACCTTCAGGGAATGGGCACATGAGGAGTCAAGGGAAGGGATGTGGGTTCTGACCTCACTGTTTCTGCCCCTAGTTAATGTGGGAGGCTACATTGAGGCGGTCCTGGACAGGAACCTGGCCGAGAACATCTCCAGAGTCCTGTATCCAAATGATAATGTGAGTATCTCATGTGGTTGCTTCTCTTCTGCTAGGAAAGTGTGCTAGGGGCTGGGGCTGTCTAGAAGGACCTATTTGCTGGCCTCCCATTCATCAGGTGAGACCACGTAAGTAGCTACTAGCAGCCCTGTGTGGCTCCTTGGAGTGAGGGCACCACAGCATGCTTGAAAAAGCCCCACAAGTCCAAGTGTGCCTGTTAGCATCTCCCCTTTGCTCTCTCCCTAAGAGGATACAGCAGGAGGTTCTTGGCCTTGCCTCACATGTCTATACTGCTGTGTACCCGGCTGCCCCTGAGGCTGGCTCTGAGCTGACTCTGTGCAAGACCGTATGCAGAGCAATGTGTGGGGAATGTGGGAACTCGTCAGACCTCACGTCCAGTCAGTTTCTGCTCTTCTGGCATGTGATGCCACTTCCCCAGAGTTGGATGAGCTATTTCTCAAATGGGAATAGCAGTCCCTGCTTTTCAGTGATGCTTTGAGACATACACCAGTCATGGTTCGAAAAGCTTTAATTATGTGCCACCACCCACTAGATGAAGTAACAATCACAGTCCCCAGTGATTGCTACTGAGTTTAGTGTCTGGTGGCTTTGTTGTTGCCAGACAAGAGCCCTTAGAATTTGCCTTTGTTAGTGGGTTGTGTGTTCTTTGTTTTATCAGAGTAACAGGTGCACATTAGTAGCAAAGGGAATTGGTGTTGAAAGGCTCACAACCAAACATACCCCATTCCCCCTTCCCCTGCCAAGATTTTAAGCAGATTCTAAAGCTTCAGGTACAAGGCATTTTTAGGACACTGACACTTTGGAGCTTGTGCTTCTGAGTGGCTCTGGCTGTTAAGGAACAAGACCTGCATGCCTGGTGTCCTCACACAGGGCACCGTGACCATTTGCTGGCTGCTTCCCTATCTGAAGATCACACACAGGTCAGGCCATCTAGACCTTCTGCTTGTGCCCCTGAGCTGCAGGTTACCTGACCTTGGGCCCTGGGATGGTGGTGATGGAGGTGTCAGCACCATGCTGACACTCAAGGGCTCTCGTCCTCTCATGCACACATGGGTCTCTATGCTCCCTGGAGCAGGGCTTCCCAGCCTCGTGCCCTTCTTGAGCCCTGGGGTGGGGGTGGGGGGGTCCCTGAGGACCTGTGGTGGCCCTGGTGGCTGTTGTTGGTGCCAGCGCTGTCCTGTGTCCACAGTTCTTCGAGGGAAAGGAACTGCGCTTGAAGCAGGAGTACTTTGTGGTGGCTGCTACCCTCCAGGACATCATTCGCCGCTTTAAGTCCTCCAAGTTTGGCTGCCGGGACCCAGTGAGAACCTGTTTTGAGACATTCCCAGACAAGGTGGGTGTTGATGGGTCTTGTGCAGAAGGACAGGACATTCCCAGGCTTGATTTCTATCTCAAGGCTGGGCGTGGGTGAGGAGAGGACAGCAGCCCCCCTCATTTCCTTGTCATCAGGGGCCAGGCCCCCTCCTCTCTGACCAGGGCCACACTAGGTGTCCTTAGGAGCAGCAAGGGACACTGTAAAAGGTTCCCATGGCAAAGCGTGATGCATTTGATGGGCTGGGTTTAGTGATTTTAAACAAAGCCAACATATCCTCGGTGAGAGGAACATTCTGGGTCAGGGGGAGCTGTGGAGAGCAGAAGAGCCTCAGTGGGGTGCCAAGGGTCCTACTGCAGAGCCAGCCCATGGGGTCTTCCCAACCCTGCCCTGTTGTCCTCCCTGCTCCTTGGCTGGTTTTCAGGCTAGGTTCAGCATCTGTGCCATAGGGCTCCCTACTGTCAGCCCTATGGATCAGGCTCCTCAGGGGTGGGCAGCTGTGGACCCTGATTCTGCACACACTGACCACCATGGCACCCATGCAGATGCAGGCAAGGGGATTGAGGGGGATCACCCTGTGTAAACTGCAGGTTGCCATCCAGCTGAATGACACCCACCCAGCCCTTGCCATCCCTGAGCTCATGCGGATACTGGTGGATGTGGAGAAAGTAGACTGGGACAAGGTAAGCACTGAAGACAAGGGCACAGGGCTGGGCACATGGGGTGACTGTGTTCCCACACTGATGGGCATGTGGAGTGACACTGTCCCTGTCACAACTGGGTATATAAGGTGATAGTGTTCCCTGCAGACCTGGGCACATAGGGGTGACAGTGTCCCCTCACCTTCCAGCCTGTCCCAACAACAGTGGTGAGTACTGAGCTGGCCCTAGGTTGTTGAGGAAGGCCTATCCCCTGTGGTCTGGGGAGTACAGAGGGATATTGTCCTTGAGAAGCAGGGCCATGAGGAGGCGGATGTTCCAAGAGCAGGTCTGGGGTTTCTCCCAAGGGACTAAGACACCATAGGTGGAGCAGTGGCACAAAGGCACAGAAGAGCAGTTTTCTGGAAGACTGGGAAAAAATTCTGACACGTCTTAGAGCTTTTCACGTACATTTTCTCATCTTAGAATTGTGGCAAGAACCACAGAAGTATTAAGTGTAAAGAAACACATTGTTTAAATTTTTTATAAGTTCTTCTGACTCAACTTATTTGGTCCTGGATGCTTGTAAAGCAAGATTTTCTTGATCTAGTTTAAATCAACTATAAGACTTTAGAACGATTTTCATGTCATTTTGTAGAACCCAGAGCCCCCTCTGGTTTGGGGTGCATTCCTGGGTGGGGCTGGGCAGTGCCCCCATGGTCCCATCTGCCCCTGGCCAGTGGAGGGAGGCCACATAGTTTCCCAGTGTTTCCAACTGGGTGTGAGATCAGTTTGGTGGAAATAAAGTAGAAAATTATTTGGTGCTCTGTTTTGTTCACAAACAAAAAATGGTTCACAGAAGAAAAGTGAGTGATGCCAGGTGATGAGGTAAGCATCACTCATTTATGTGTGTGTACTATGTTAGGAAGTAGAATGTTCGTGGTCACGTTGGGAAGGCGAAGGGCATGGGGCTCACTTGTAGGTTTTGAGAAGGTTCTAGATAGCCCCAGAGGGCAGAGATATGTAGCCACCTGGGCCCCTTTCAAGTGGGATCCGAACATCTACCTTTGATGGACTTTTCCCTGAACATCTGGTAGAAAAGCGGATTGTTTCTAAACAAAACAATTTGGAATGTTCTGGAATGTTCTAGGCCTGGGAAATCACAAAGAAGACATGTGCATACACCAACCACACTGTGTTACCTGAGGCCTTGGAGCGCTGGCCTGTGTCCATGTTTGAGAAGCTCCTGCCACGGCACCTGGAGATCATCTACGCCATCAACCAGAGGCACCTTGATGTGAGCAGGGTGGGGGTGGGTATGGGTGGGAGCTTTAGGGATGCTGCCCCCGAGATGACCACCCCTCCTGTCGTGATTGGGGATGGGGGTGGTGGGCTGCACCTGCACCTGGAAGAGGTGGAGGTTCCTCCTGTCCTCTATGTGGAATTGTCTGGCCTGTGACATGTATCTTCTTGCATGGAATAGCCCTCTGTCCAGCAGAGGGCTTTGGGGTCCAGGGGCCGTTGCTGGGTAAATCTCTTCCCCAGACCTAGATCCCTGCTGTGTATGTGGGAGTCGTGGATTTAGGTCTTTTTGAAATGTTCTCATTCCCATGTGGGGCTCAAATGTAAGAGTCTGTTCCTGGAATGCCAGAGGCCTTGGTCCTGAGACACCATAGCAGCATTTGGATGATTTGGAAATAAAGCAGCATTTGTCTTTCCTCTGTTACCCATGGAGAGAAGAGTGCTACAGGGAAAGGGGAACTTAGAATCCAGGTGTGCTTGTTCAGTTGTTTAACCTTTTGGTGAAAAAGTAGCCGTTCCCAATTGGTCAGACCTTGCCTAGGCCAACAGGGCAGCACTCTCGTCTTTTCCTTCTAAGTCACATGGCACATCTTAGCACCATGGTCCTCCTGTCACCTCCCACAGAATAGCTCTGTCGAGTCCTCTGGCCAGTCAGGCCTTTCCCTGGGCTGCAGCAGTGTGGAGGAGCTTCCTGCTACGCCCGGGGCTCTCCGAGGTGCATCCAGGGAGTTTGAACGCATGTCTGGGGTGCAGCAACCTTGGGATTTTCTTGGAGGAGGCAGAACATCCCATGGGGGCCCCTGGGCTTCCTGTTCACCACTTGCTCACCTCCTGCTCTCTGACTTGGCTACAGCACGTGGCTTCCCTGTTCCCTGGGGATGTGGACCGCCTGCGGAGGATGTCTGTGATCGAGGAAGGGGACTGCAAGCGGATTAACATGGCCCACCTGTGTGTGATCGGGTCCCATGCTGTCAACGGCGTGGCGAGGATTCACTCAGAGATCGTGAAGCAGTCAGTGTGAGTGGAGCCAGCATTTGCGCTGACCTGGGTGTACTTTCTTCTTGACCCTAGACTCGCCTCTGGGCACTTTTGGCAGCCATACACACAGTGGCTGGGGCATGTTGCCCAGGCTCCACACTTGCTCTCCTGCCTTCACAGGTACTGTCTGAACTGCCCAGGGCATGTTATTCAGTGGCTGAGGACACCGTGGGCAATGTTAGGGCGTTGAGCCTTTGAGTTATCACCAGTGCCACCTCCTCTTTTCTGTGTCCTCTGTCTGTCCAGACAGATGCTCTGTCTTGGAGCCATCTGCTGCTGGCCAGGTGCCAGGAGTGCCCTGCTCAAGAGTGTCCTAGGTTAGGGCAGGAGGAGTCAGGGCTCGTCAGCAAGAGGAAGGAAGAATTCTTAGGTCAGATCTCCCAGTGTTTTCCCTCCCTCTTTTGGTGGGACATGATTTTGAAACTCCTTCCTGCCATCCTTGACCCAGATGTATGTAGAGTACCTCCGTGAGCACCAGGTAGACCCCAGACCAGGTCTGTCTGTGTGGAGGCTTCTGTGTTCCTGGTACCAGCCCAAGCGCTTCATGTGTTATAGTCTTTAGATCCTCACAGCAAGCCTCTCAGAGAGGTGCGTCCCCATTTTACAGATGAGGAAACTAAACCCTGGTTCTCAAGCTCTATGATAGCCCGTACCCTCTTCAATGTCACATTCACTGTGGAAGATGGCCAGGTTCCATTACCTGTGTGGTTATTGCTATGTGACTAACTATGCAGTGCTTTGAAAAGCATGTGCTCCATGCTTACTGTTCTCAAAAGAGGGCAGCAAGGCTGACTGCTCTGTGCTCCTTAGAAAACAACAAAAAAACTGAGCTTAGTGATCTTCCAGTGGGATTTCTGAATGTTCTCTTGCTCACCTTGTTTGTTGTGACATTTGTCTGTTTCCTGTGTTTTAGCTTTAAGGATTTTTATGAGCTCGAGCCAGAGAAGTTCCAGAATAAGACAAATGGCATCACACCCCGAAGGTGGCTACTCCTGTGTAATCCGGGGCTAGCCGACACCATTGTGGAGGTGAGACCAGCTGCCTTGGAGTCCCCGGAGAGCTGTGAGCACAGTTAGCACCTTATCTGTTGCCCAAGGCCCTCAGGCCCATCACCAGTGTGTTGACCAGTGGTGGCTCCTGGCCAGGGACCCCAGGTGGGGTCCTGCTGCCACCCAGATGTGGGAGTGCTAGGCTGGGCTGGGCAGTCAGTCAATGGCCCCAGAGGCCTGTGCAGGAGTTCAGAAGTGAGGTCCTGGGCTTCAAGAGGGGCTGGGGTGGGATCACCTGGTTGAGCAGCAGCCACAGGCCCACTGAAGAGGTTTTGGGAGGCAGAGATGCAGTGGTTACTGATTGTTCATGTGCTGTGCACACCAGGTGACAGCTAGCCTTCACAATGCAGTAGGTGGCTGTAGGGTGGTGCCCGCTGAGAGTCTGTGGTAGGGACATTGCCTGCCTGGGCTGCGTGTGTCAGGGAAGGCATCCCTGGAGAAGGGAGAGCAAGACAGATCCAAAGGGCTAAAAGGAGGGAGTTGGGAGCAGTGAATCTCTGTTCCAAGGCCCTGTGGTGGAGGGACGTGGCCCACCCAGGAGCTGGAAGGCCAGTGAGGCTCAGTGCCTGGCGAGGCAGGCAGAGGGAGGACAGGCCTCGGAAGTGGCCAGGGCATTTGCAGGCCAGGAGTTTTCCTCTTGATCCTACATTAGCAGCAGGGAGACTTAGCGGGGTACTTGATGAGAGGTACATTTGGACTGACCACACTGCTATAGTGCAGAAAGTTCAGGGCCAGGAAGTGACTGGAAGGTGCTCCGTTATTTCACAGTCTTGGCAGGTGCAGAGCCTTGGGGATGGATGGCAGACAGGGCCCAGGCCAGGAAGAGCCGCTGGGCCACGGTTGGCCCCCAGGTTTGGGGCCTTTCTGTGAAGGGGACAAGGGAAGCTCTTGGGATTGTTGTGGATGTTTGAGCTTGACCAGATTGGGACATAATGTCAGGAACAAGCCCAGGGACTGAGAGGGAGGCTGGGGCAGGGCTGCCCGTGGTGGTCGAGGCCACAGTGTGGGGGTATTTCCCCAGAGCTGGTCTGTGAGAGAAAAGCTGGCCTGGAGCCAAGCCAGAGCAGATCCAGGGAGGAAAGCAGAGGTGGGGATGACAAAATGGAGGACAGTCTTCAGGAGGACAGGTCCTACAATAGGCAGAAGGCATGTATCCCCTTTTTTTTAATGTTTTATTTATTTTTGAGAGAGACAGAGTGTGAGTAGGGGAGGGGCAGAAAGAGGGAGACACAGAATCAGAAGCAGGCTCTAGGCTCTGAGCTGTCAGCACAGAGCCTGACGCCGGGCTCAGACTCACAAACTGCAAGATCATGACCCGAGCTGAAGGTGGCCTCTTAACTGACTGAGCCACCCAGGCACCCCAAGCATGTGTCCCTTTATGATTCTCCAGAAAATCGGGGAGGGTTTCCTGACTGACTTGAGCCAACTGAAGAAGCTGCTGCCATTGGTCAACGATGAGGCACTCATCAGGGACGTGGCCAAGGTCAAGCAGGTAGGCCCAGCATGGGGCGGCATTCCTGCGTGTTCCAGGTATCTGGCCCAGTGACCGCCAAGTCCATCCATCCCACTCAGCCCTCAGGTCATGGAGCAGGCTGGCAGATGGGTGCAGACCCCAGAGCAGCCCGGGCATGCCGTGGCCCCAAGTTCTGCATGAAGAGTTCATTCCTGGGAGGTGCTCCAAAAGTCTATCTGGTCCTGGCGTCTGTGCACGGGTGTGCTGCTTGGCTGCATGAGAGCCTCTCCCCAGGGCAGCCAGCCTCACAGCCAGACAGGCCGGGGCCACTGGAACCCTCCAAACCTGACAGATGGCAGCCTTGATGGAGAACTCAGTCCCTCATGAGCCTGTGTCTCTGCTGGGCTGCCGCATGGTCTTAGGGCCCTGAAATAGTCCTTCATCCTGAGTCTCCTCCCCCCTGACTGTCCCCATTTGTGTCCTTTATACCACACTCGTGACTCCCTTTTATTCTGCTTTTCTTATCCTTTTGCAGGTTTGCCTTTTGGTCTAGTTTTCTGTTTATTTCTGCGACTCTTGGAGTGTGCCCACCTTCAGCACCCCATTCCCCCATCCTCCCTTCCTCAAAATGTCTCCACCCTCAGCTGTGGCCTCTAAGAGTCCCCACCTTGCTGTGTGGCTTGTGGAGGGACAGAGATGTCCCCTTGGCTCTGAGTGGAAAGCTGGAGCCTAGTCAGACCTTGGGGACTTGTGGGGTTCGACCATCTTTGTCCTTTCTCCCCAGGAAAACAAGCTGAAGTTCTCCGCATTCCTGGAGAAGGAATACAAGGTGAAAATCAACCCCTCCTCCATGTTTGACGTGCACGTGAAGAGGATCCATGAGTACAAGCGGCAGCTGCTGAACTGCCTGCACATCATCACGCTGTACAACCGTGAGTGTCCCTGGGGACCACAGGGCCCTGGCTGCAGCCCTGCACAGTCTTAGTGGGTCCTCCGTGGCATCATGGGACTCAAAGGCTGGGCTATATGTTTACTTTAGTTTTTAGTTCAAATTTAGTTGTTTATCATTAGACTTGTCTTATTTGGAAAGATTTTACTTATTAGAGACACTTAAAGTGCACTTAAAACAATGAAATAGAATGTGTTAAATTTATACACGTACCTTAAATTGTTCAGGCAGCATTCAATTATGAGAGCAAACATGAATCAAAGGCCCCCAAAAGTAAATATGAATATTTTTTAGATTTATAAATATAACAAAGCCTTAAGGAAAACCTTGTATTTTAAAATTTTGTAATTTAATGCTGTGACTATTCATTTTGAAAACCAAAGGAACCACAAATATTCTTTTCAAGATGCAAAGCTCCTTTCAAGAACATCCTCCCATGCGCCAGCTACCCCCCACCCCCTGCAGTCCTAGTCTCTGCACGGTCTTGTGTACTTCCCAGGACCTGCCACTTCTGGGCCTGCTTTCCGTGGCGTCCCGTGAGTGCAGCTATTCTACCAGGCAGGTAGCTGGGGGCCTGTGCTTATTTCCACCTCACCATCTCCCTTGCCTGTGCACGCACGGTTTCTCCCTGGTCCAGCAGACAGCCTTGATGCTCTGCTGTGCCATCCCAGTCCCCAGCCTGATTTCTGTCACCACCAGCTGTCCTGCCCTGCCTTCCTGCTTTGATTTCCCTTTGGTTCACTACAGCCTTTCCTGTGGACCACGATCTGAATTATTGCTTGTTTAGAACATGGAGGACGGTTTGCAGGTGACGTTGCTGGCTTTACTTTCTTTCCTTAAGCATCTTTCAGGTTTGTCCTGCATTGTCTGGAGGATGGGGCATTGGTGTGTCGTGCTGTCCTGAGTACCTGTGCTAAATTTACTGGGCTGTGTCTTGGTGCTGAGCGTTGTGGGTCAGTTTTCCCTGATGCTCAGGGCATTCTGAATGCATCTACTGTGGTCTTGTATTATTTCTAAGAAGTTTTCTTGAAATGAATTTAAAACATTTGTTAGGTGCAGCTATTCTGGTTTTCTTCTTCCAGGATTCCAGCGAGGTGCGTGCTAGGTTCCTTCCACCTATCATCTTCTTGTCTCTTCATTGCTCTCTGAACTTTTCTAAAGGTCTTTCCTTCTCTGCTATGTTGTCTGCTTTTCTTGTTTCCATCCTTTGTGTGTGCTGTGCTTTCTGTGTCTTGCCTCTCTCTTGGCTTCTTGTCACTCCCGTGTCCTGCCAGTTCTCATTTTGTGCACTTTCATGTCCTGTCCTCCCCCTGAGGTCTTGATTTCAGCTCCGTGGACTCTTCCAAGCTGACGTCCATCACAGGTTGGAGATTTGAGTATTCTCACTGGGATGTCGGTTTCATTTCTTGTCTGTAGCAAAGCCACATATTGTGTTTGTTCAAATTTGCCTGAGCTACACCTCCCAGGGCTACCAAAGGGGCTTTGTGGCACCCCAAGGCAGCTGCGGGCACCTCTCTGTGCAGCCGTGGACTCCTGTTTCTCCAAGCCCAGGCTGGTTCAGGAGGCCACCTGCTCTGGCTCCCCTGATTTCTGCCCTGGGGCCTCTGCCCAGGATGCCAGACCTTCCTCTTGGGTTTCCTAGAGGAGAGGGGCTGGTGAGGTCTGCCCTCCTGGCCCCCGTCCTCCTTCCTGTGCCCCAGACACCAGCCCTGCTGACGGCTCCTCTGAGGAGGCTGGGTCCTGAGACCTCTGTGCTCAAAGCCCTATTCCCCACCCACCCTGTAAACTGGCAGAACTTGTTCAGTGGCCTGGACTTTGTGTCTCTTTCCTCTTTCTGAGTTTTGGTAGAAGTGTAGTTTCTGTTTTATTTTTTCCTATTCTCTCTGTTGTTCTGTCTGATTTCTGGAAACAGGAGGATATCAGAACTAAGGCACAGCCATGTTCTTGGCAGAACATGGAGTTAGTTCAGCCCCGATTCTCACTGCTCTGGCTGGTTCTTGGCCTCTGGTGAAGGCAGTGTAGGGCTGCCTCACCCCTCCGTGAAGACATCCTCCAATACCTCCCATATACACTGGTACTGAAAGCCAGGGGCCTGGTGAGAACACCCTCAGTCTGCTGGGGCTGCAGGGGAGCTGACTGTTATAACTTGACCCTCTGGCTGCCCCTGTGTGGGAGAGCTTTGGGATAGCCTCTCACCTCTTATCACAGTGAAGGTAGGGGGGCAGGGAACTTGGGGTCTCGCCTGACATCCCTTGAGGGCTGACAGTGCCATTACCATGATCTCAAGGTCCCCTCTTTGTCATATACCCATCATGTGCAAAGGCCTTGACAGCTGGTGACTGATTGGACTCAAGCCAGGCACCTGCTTTGGGCTGTTCTGGAAACAGAGGTGCATCTTTTCCTGTGAGCCTTTTGGAAGAATCTGTTTCTGGCCTCCTTCCTCATCATGGGATATAAATGCAGAATCTAGGGGGCTTGTCCCCCTTTTGTAAGTGGGAATTCTTAATAGGCACATGGGGGCCCAGTGGCTGTGCCATGTCCCCTGGTTTGGAGTTGATCTCTGAGGATTCTGGTCACCACCCTGTGTCCCAAAGCAGGGGCATGTCTGGCTTCAGTGCCTTATCTGAATCTCTTGTTTGTCCTACAGGAATAAAGAAGGACCCAACCAAGGCCTTTGTGCCCAGGACTGTTATGATCGGGGGCAAGGTGAGGTGATGTTCTCTTTGCATCTTGCTTGATATTTAGCCTGAATGCACAAACCACCATGCTTTTTGTCAGTGCCACTGTGTCCCGACTTGAGTGCCAGCTGCGCAGTGGGCTGGAGACTGCAAAGGCTCAGAGCCAGCATACACACGGAATGCCAGAGGCCCCCTGCTTCCCCAGGTGTGCTTGTGGGCTGAGTAGGTTCAGTGTCCATCAGCTCAGCATTAAGAGGGAGCTGGATGGGACCCCAGCACATGAGAGTGGGGGTCCTAGCCCCAAGGGGAGTCCTCAGTGGACTTGTTGGCCCTCCATCCAATGCCTTTCCTTGTACAACCACCACCCTTCCAAACCTGTGCCCAGCTCTCAGGTCCCAGCATGCTGCCCACTCACTTCCCTGTACTCGTGTGCTGAGTGGACATAGATTGCTGGCTGCTTCATCAGCCAGATGTATACCCATGGTGAGTGAGCTCAGCCTAGCTTTATTTCATTTTTTATTCACCGTGACACATGCTTTTGGATACTCAGTCACATAGTCCCAGTATGTTGCCATTACTCATTGATGGATGGGTTTTCTCATCATACTCTGTGCTCTAGGGCTGGTGTCCCCACCCTCTGCCACTTTCCCCCAAGAGCCTCATTGTCATCAGAGAACATGAGGACACTGTGGAGCACAGTTGTTTTATGGGGGCCTACCAGGCGGGGCCAGGCACTGTCTGCCCAGCCAGCAGCTCATGGTCATCTCCCCGAGTGCCTGCCATTTCCTTTGTTAGTATCCCAGTGTGCATTTCTTAGAGATACAGGCTTTCAAACAGTTTTTTAAATGCTAATTATTAAAATTTTTCAGCATAGACAAAAGTAGGAAGAATAGTAATAATATCCATACACCTATCCCAGACTCCGCTGGATCATTCCAAATGAGTTCTGGACCTGGAATTGCTTTACCTCTAAGTATTTCACACATGTTCCCGATGATGTTTTCCTCCAAAACCACAATAAGTACAGACCCTTTTGAACACCACCACATGATACCATCTTCTCACGTAGATAGTGAAGTTACAGATATCTGGAATAGTTTGTTTGAATCTGGACCCTGGGCAGGGCCTAACCATGTAATTGCTTGCTGTCTGTTAAATCTTGTCATCAGTAGGTTTTTCCCCACGCCTACCTCTCTTCTCTCTCTGCAACTGATTTGTTACAGAGATTGGGCTTTGTGTCTTCCCCAGGTTGGCTTTTCTGAGCACATCTGTCTGGCATGTCCAGTATGCCCCTTAGTTCCCTGTGTTTCCTGTAAGTTGGTGGTTCTAAAAGTCCTGCTCCTCTCACGTCCTCATTTCTGAAGAGCTGGCTAGAATTGGAGAACAGGTTTGAGGCTGGCAGGTTTCAGCTCAGGCTGGGGCAGCTGTCAGGAGAGGCGCTTGGTAGAGCTGGGTCACGGGTAGACATCACACCCCACGGAGAGCAGGTTCCTCTGTCATGAAGCTGTCTGCCAGACTGCATGCAGGACACGGAGGGGGGGCCACTCAACTGGGTGTGACCTCAGTGATCTAGCATGGGGCCCCGGTTACAGGGAATGATGCCAGACCCTCCGAGGACCCTGTGCTGCCCAGCACATAGGTGTGTTCATACTGAATTTCCCCTCCCATCTCCAGGCGGCCCCTGGTTACCACATGGCCAAGATGATCATCAAGCTGGTCACATCCATCGGCAATGTCGTCAACCACGATCCAGTTGTGGGCGACAGGCTTAAAGTGATCTTCCTGGAAAACTACCGAGTGTCCTTGGCTGAGAAAGGTAGGCCCATGTTAGGAAGGCCTGCCCCTGCCTGGGCACAGTATGGGTGGTCATTGCTGGTCCCAGACACCAGGCGCCCCAGCCAGAGGGAGACTTTGTTCTAGTAGTAAAAGGCTTTGGGGAAGTTCTCTGCCCTTCACATGCGGAGAATTACCCTCAACCTTTGTCTCTGTACTTTCTCACATCTTCCTGTGACCTCATTCCTTCTCCTTGTTCTGCCCCCAGTTTTCTTTCCTGCTCCTAGAGCTTGCTCTTGCTGGCAGGATGTGCTTCCAGGGCAGCCTCCTCCCTCCCTTCTCCCACCCCCAGAGGATGTGTCTGCTGTCACCACCTATATACTCTCAAGGGCATTACCTACTTGTGATCTGGGCCGGCACCTGCCTCTTTGGTCCTTTCCGAGAGCGGCCTGAGGCCTGACAACCCAGCCCTTTGGTGAGAGTTCGGGCTGGGGCTGCTCCTTCAAGGATGTGTGCTGTCATCTGGAGAAGTTCCTGCAGCCAAATGTGCCTTGGAGCGTGGCTTTCCTGACCTGGGCAGGCCTTTCTAAACTGGCCACTTGTGGAGACCCTGGCAGGAAGGTGATTTGCCCAACCAGGTGATGGGAAACCTGAGCCTGGAATTCTGGCTCTGAGTAGTAGGCACCTCTGCAGCTCACACAGATCAGCTGCTGCCTGCTGTGCTGAGTAACGACGTGCAGGCAGACATGCTCCCCTCTCCTGACAGCTCAGCCAGGTCATTGAACCGTCTCTCTGGTCCCTCTGCTGTCACAGACCATATGCAGTTCAGGGTCAGTAATGTGCTTAGTTCTTCACTGAGCTTCTGGCACATCTTACTGCCCTTTGCACGTGGAACTCCCCCTCCTCACTGTTACATGGGACCAGCTGGCTCCTGGGCATCTTCAGAACTGGTCTTGGGGTACCTGGTCTAGGGCCTCAGAGCTGGGGTCTTAAACTTGCTGCAGCAATGTGTCCACTGTCACATTTGCTCGTGTCCCTCTGCCTTCAGTGTGGAGCTGCATGGGGGCCAGAGATGCCTGTATCTCTTTATCTTGGCTCCTGGGCTTGACCTTGAAGAAGAGCTGGACTTCACTCTTCACGGACCCTGAGTGCCAGCCACTGGACTGGGGAAGCAGCATCAGCTCCATGGACAAGCTGAGAATGTGGGGGCAAGGATGCCAAGGCAGGGTGGGAAGATGAGGCTTTCCCATCCATCATGTCTTGGAGGCACAGGGAGCCCACCCTTTGGAGACACCTCAGGGCCACTGCATTTGGGTCATCGTTGTGGCTGGTTGGGCCCAGTCTGCAAACAGCACAGAGTGACTCGTGTGCATGTGAACACAAGGAAATTGCCCCTGCCTTCCTAGTTCTCTGGTTCTTTAAGAGTCCAGTTTCCTTTTGAAGTGCTCTGAAGAGACTTATGGGCTGACGGCATGAGACAGAAGTGCTGTCAGGATGAAAGAGAATGATGACATCAAAAGCAAGAACCAGGGGACCCCAAAGTATGGTTGGGCCTGGTCCCTGGAAGGTTCTAGAACAAAGGTCCTTTGCTACCTGGGGTCTTCTCTTCAGGAGTCACCATCTTGACCTCAGGCTGCCCTGGATCAGGAAGGGAAGCCCTTAATAGGTGGGCAGGGTGGGCTGCAGGGCTCAGGCCCATCCTGGAGTGGGTGGGAGATGGCACCTGCTCTGGGAACGCCAGCAGTGGGCGTGTGGTGTCTTGCACAGTTCCCATTGCTGCCATGCTGTGAGCGGTCTGTGGTGATGCACCTTCTTGCCCACCTGCTTGCAGTGATCCCCGCCGCAGACCTATCACAGCAGATCTCCACTGCGGGCACCGAGGCCTCGGGCACGGGCAACATGAAGTTCATGCTCAATGGGGCCCTCACCATTGGCACGATGGATGGCGCCAACGTGGAAATGGCTGAGGAAGCTGGGGCTGAGAACCTCTTCATCTTTGGCATGCGTGTAGAGGACGTCGAGGCCCTGGACCGGAATGGGTGTGTATTCCTTCCTGTGCCATCGGGGGCACTGCAGCATCCCAGACACTGCTTGGAACACTGGGGGTTGGGGGTGCCAAGAGGGCTCTGGGAGCCAGGCCTGCGCTTGCTGGGGGAGATGCCCGCCTGGCAGGTGGGGGTGGCTGTGGGCATGCTGGCTGAGCCTGCTCCTGGCCTGAGCACCCCACTAGCTGTCCTGGGAGGCTGGCTTGGGTGGGAGCTGGCTACTCTGTGCTTGTCTCCATGGGCCCAGTCCCTGGGGTCCAGAGTGAGTCTTTTCAAAAGGGTAGAAGGTTCTGGTCTCTGGAGGGAAAGCTCTGAGCACTCAGCCAGTGTGGGGATTTGGGGCTGAGCTACTGCTGAGATTCTCTGGCCAGATTCTGTAAAGTAACCCTTGGAATAGTTTCACGTTTACAGACAAGTTGCAAAGATAGCACAGAGTCCTATAGACCCTTCTGCCATCTCCCCTGTTGCTTACATCTTCCTAATTAGAGTCATACGTTATCAAAATTAGGTAACCAATAGTGGTGCATTGTTATTTATTAACGTCCATACTTAGTGTTTCCCATGAATGTCCTTTTCTGTCCTAGGATCCCTTCCAGGGCACCCCTCTGTGTTTAGATAGCAGGTCTCCTGTCTCCTCTGGTCTGTGACATTTTCTCAGCCTTTCCTCATGTTTCATGACCTTGGACACTCTTGATCATGACTGTGGACACTCTTGAGTCTGGCCCTAGCCTGATTCTGAGCAATAATTAAAAAGAAAAGACAGTATTGCCTAATTGTCTAAAAGCCCTCAGGGGAGTTGGTGAGGCCTCAGGCACCAGCCGGGTGAAAACCTAAATGTCACCTAAAAAGTCACAGCTTAAAGGTGAGTTAGATGTCTCAGCTTGAGAGTATACTGCCCCATGTGCCCTTTCCTACCTGCCCCTTATTTGGGCTCTCTGCTCCATCCCGTGTCCTGAGACTGCATATCTGCTCCATGCTTCCCTCCCCAACTCCCTGATGGCCAAGGACTGTTGGGTCTGGTTGTGTCTGGTTTATGCTTCATTTCCTTCTTCATTGTCCCAGTGGCAGGGGGCAGGGTGGTGGCAGGAAGCAGGGGGCATCGTTAAGGGCAGGGTGCAGCAAGGTGGGGTGGAGATGGCATGCAGCAGGCCAGTTCTCAAGCAGCCTCCTGTAGGAGTATGATAGTGCCATGCCAGTGATTGTGTGTCTTCCAGCAATCACAAGGAGCCGGTGGGATTCATTCTGCACACCCAGCACATCACTGCAGGGCCCAGCAGCACTTGGGCCTGGAGCCTGGGGCAGTCTCGGACCAGGAAGGTGCCCAGTACAAACAGCCCTGCAGCTCACCCTGAAGGCTGACGCTTGGCCCCACCTCCCCACAGGTACAATGCCAGAGAGTACTACGACCGCCTGCCCGAGCTGAAGCAGGCCGTGGACCAGATCAGCAGTGGTTTCTTCTCTCCCAAGGATCCAGACTGCTTCAGGGACATTGTCAACATGCTGCTGAACCATGACAGGTTTGTCCTTATGTCCTTCCCCACTGGCTGGTCAGATAGATGGGTCCTCCTGGTGGGCTCAAGACTGCACTTTGGGAGTGACCCTGGACCGAGGTGAGGCTGGCTCCCTACCCCAGCCCATGGGCAGAGCCTCAGGCCGCCAACCTTGACATGCTATACCCAGGGCCTGCTGTGGTCTCTGGAGGTGCTTGAATGCTGGGGGACCCTGGTGGTAGGGATTGCTGGTTCATGATCTGGCCCTAGGCCCCCCAGCACTGGCTGACCCCCGGAACGGCATGACAAGCAGAAGGTGGTTTCAGATGGGGCTGCCTGGAGGCATTTCCTGAGTCCTCTCTTCCCCGGGGAGAACAGGAGTCTGGGCAGGACACAACAGAAACCTCCGGGAAATGGGGGGTGAGGGGCACTGTGCCTCCACAGTCATGGTCCTGCAGTCCCAGCTGAGGCAAATGTTGGCCGGTGGTGACACAGAGTGGTTAAAATGGAATTAACTTGTGACGTAAAGTACGATGTAGTTAATGGTTTTTTACAACACAACTATCCCTGATTATAACATCCACATTTACAGACTCACTAATTTACAGCAGGTCAGCAATGCCACTTGCCCTCTTTTGACAGTTCTTTGCTCCACCCTGTTGGTAAGAATCCTTGAATCTGGCAAATGCTGAGAATTGACCTCTGTTCCACTCTCAGTTGCCTTTGGATTGGTTTTGTCTATTGCTCTTCCCGTGAGTGCTGTGAGCTGGTGTCAGATCAGATTGCAGCCCCACACATACATGGCTGGGAGCTGGGCCCTGGCTCAGTCTGTGATCAAGGAAAAATTTAGCAGTTTCATGAACTGTCCCTGTGACTCCATCATAAACAAAAATGCATTTCTGTGTTCATAAATCCTACATTTTTACCCACAACATCCTTTCTCTAGACCACCAGTTTTTGGCCCAGTTAGACCTGGGAACAGATGGCTGCATAGAGCCTCACTGTCATCCTGTGCCCCCTCACCTGGGAGATGGAGTCCGCAGGAAGCCTCTCAGCCTGTGCGGCTCTACCCCACATGCATGGAGAGGGTGCATTGGAAACACCCACTTCTTTAAAGAAACATAGGCTTAAAACAAGGATTTTATAGAATAGTACCCCAGGACAAAAGTATTGCTCATTAGAGCCACCTCTGTGGCCAGGTGGGCTCTGTCATCCTAAAGTGTGAGGACCTGGATGGCTGGGACCGGTTTCCTGACCACCTGCCACGGTGGAACACTCTCTTGTCTCCCATTTCAGGTTCAAGGTGTTTGCAGATTATGAAGCGTATGTGGCATGCCAGGCCCAGGTGGACCAGCTGTACAGGGTATGGTTCTCGGGCCCCAGAGCTGGTGGGGGTGGCCCTGGCAGGGTAGCAGCAGGGGACATCTATGAGGTCCAGTCCCGGGAGGTCATAGTTCACCACTGAGCTGCATCATGGACTCAGGCTGAATGGGGCTGCTTCCACTCAGACTGACTTAACCATCTCTCTGCTCGCCCCTGGTAAAGGCTAGTGCCCCTGGGACCAGGCCACTGTCCACACTGGCACGTTTCCACGCAGCCTCTGAGCAGCTGCCGCAGAACACAAGTGAGCAGGACAGGAGTTTCCTTCCTACAAACGGCAGAGGCAATGGGCGATGCCTCTGCCTGTGGTCTGCACTCCCATGTGGCTATGATCAGGAGGGTGCAGGGAGCAGGTGTGGAGCCAGGAAGACTTGTATGTGCACACAGAAAGCCTGTGTTTAAAAATGAGAATGGGAATGCTTCCTTGGAAAAGTGTGAGCTTCAATATTAAGTAGAGTGAGGGACCCATAGCTGTGAGGAGCAGCCTTTTTAGGGCAGGACCACTGCAGCCAGCTCCCTACTCCTTGGTAAAAGTGGACAAGGGAGGTCCTGTTTTCTGTGTGGAGCATGTGCTGGCCAGTGTCCCTGGGGGAGTGAGTGTCTCCATGTGGGGTCTCGAGGATGTCCCTTGGTGCCCTCTTCTCTCCCCTTTCCTGGGGGTGGGGAGCGGAGGCAGTGGGAGAGGACTCTGGCTACCATGGTGTGACTGAGAGTTGTGGGTTGGATGGATTATTTCCCAGGTTCTTGGACAAGGCCTGTGGGATTTGTATTTCTGATTTGTTGCTGTTCTGGCCCCCACCCCCTGCCCTTAGGAAAGCTGTCTGTCCTTCGGGACCCATGAAAGAATGGGGGGGGGGTGGGGAGATGGGAAACTGAGTGACTAGGCAGGGCTCTGGGGGGATCCTTTGCTCCTCTGACCCAGACCTCAGCAGAGTGTGCCCTTTCGGGAAGACTCCTCTTGGTGCTGGCTCAGTCTAGGGGTGGTTGCCAGGCTCTGGGGGAAGCTGTGGATGGGAGACCACCTGGCCATTTTCCCTGATCCAGCCAGTGGCAAGTACTCACCTGGTGGTATTTCTTTGTCATGGTGGGCCGTGCCCCAGAGGACATGGTGCATTTTGAGGTCCGGGACCTTCTCAGACTCCTTGCCCTTGTATCTAATCATCTGGTAGCTTTTCTGGTTGGTGGGTCCCCCCATTTGAGTGAGCTGTTGATTGCAATTTCCTCTTTGTTCATCAAGCTTCCCAGGGGCTAAGAGCTCATCTGGGAACAGTCCTGAAGTTCTGGAAGTGCAGGTTGTCTTATGTGGTGCCTAGGATTACTCAGCCTCTCCTTCCCTCTGCAGAACCCCAGGGAGTGGACCAAGAAGGTCATCAGGAACATTGCCTGCTCAGGCAAGTTCTCCAGTGACCGGACCATCACAGAGTATGCCCGGGACATCTGGGGCGTGGAGCCCTCTGACCTGCAGATCCCACCCCCCAATCTCCCCAAGGATTAGGAGCCCTGGCAGTGGCCTTGCTGTTTCAGTGCTGTTTCTGGAGGGCCATGGGGATCGTGGTGGTGGCTTCGGGTGGGAAAGGAAGGAAAGGTGTAAAGAATGAGATGTTCCCAGTTTTCTGCAGGAAATTGGGGCTCACAGCACTGACCAGGGCAGCTGGCCCCGCAGCTTTAGCCCACCTGTCCCAAAGGAGGTGGGGAAGGTGGAGCCACCTGCTGGGCTCCTCTGAGACCTTGCATGCACCTTGCAGTGAGCTTGTTTTTAGTTTTGAGCTTTTGGATTCTGGGGTCTGGGCAGGTAGCTGTGGCAAAGCCTGGGGAACTATGTGTTTCTGCACTACATGGGCTACCCAGCTGGTGTGGGTTTCTGACCTCCCTGGCCCAGCTGTGCTCCTGGCTGTGCTGGGAGGGTCCAGTACTCCAAGCCAAGTCTGCAACTGCTATGTAGGTGCTCTGGCCCAAGTTTCCAGACTGATCAGATAAAGGGGCCCTGGATGAGTGAGGATCACATGGATGAGGACACCTGTGTCCGGCATTTCGGGGATTTGGGCTAGGACAAGGCTGGCTGATGCAAAGTTAGCTTGGTTTTGCTTTTTCAAGAGAAAAATTAGCTTCACAGGAAAATGAAAGTAGCTGAAGCCTTTTCTCGTTTTAGCAACTAAAAATTGTACTTCTGAAATTTTGTCCTGGGTTGGCCCAGCCCTGGGGGCCTGGGATGGAGTCATTGCCTTTGCTGGAAAGGCTGATAGCCCAGCCCCTGCTGCAGATCCATGCCCTCCTTGTACCCCTGCCCTGTCCTGGGGGCTGTGTCTCCTGTCTTACACATGAGACTAGTCTCCTGTCTCCCTCCCTGTCTACCAGTACAACCAAGGTGGTCTAGGAAAAGGACTGAGCAGGCCCAGAAGGGAGCCCACTTTTCCACTCTGCCTGGATGGTAGGCTGGTGGCCGTAAGGGTGGGTGAGCCCCTCTCAGCTGCCCAGAGGAGAGAGCCAGGAAGCAGCCTGGCACGCTTCACTGCAGGCTTATTGGAGACACGGGTGGGAAGCACCCTTCCCGAGGCTCTGCCTCCTTGCATGCTGGATCTCAGTGGCACAGGGCTCTGCCCTCACCCTGGGTCCTGACTGCTCACAGAACCAGGCCATGGAGGATTTGCTCACATGCACACTTCACCAGAGCTGCAGAGGTCTTGTGGGGAGGCCCACATTCCGAGGCTATGGTTAAATCCATGACACCCTCTGCTGCCCCATTTCTTAGGCCACATGTGGACCCATCACTGTGCCACTTGCTGTTACTGCCTTGTGTGAGAAAATGATTAAACCTTCCTGCCTGTGCTTGGTTGACCTGAACTGTTTTATTCTGCGCTGAGAGCAGGGTGGGAGTTGGGTAGTGTGGGCCTCAGACCCTCCGCTGTAACAGCCCATCACTGTGGGATTAAGGACAGACCACATTCTCCTATCCCAGCTGTGAGTGGGACTTAAGAGTATGTGTGCTGAACTGCCAGCTCACGAATCGTCAAATCTTCATAAACTGTTATCTGTGTGTTGGCATTTTGGGTGCAAATTGCATTGGTTCTTTTTGCACCTGTCTTCTGCCACCCACTCCTGGCCCTAAAAAGTGGAATGCTCCAAAAAACCAGAGCATTTCCCCCTAAATTGTGTAGCTGCAGGCTGAATCAAAGTCCAGGAGAGACATGAACTTGGGGTTGTTACACAAAGAACCTGAGAACTGCAGGCCACTGGGGCACCATGGGCCCTGCTGGGGTGGTCTTGGGTCTGGGGACATGCTTAGTTTTTTTTTGTTTATTTTGAGAGAGAGTACGAGCAGGGGAGGGGCAGAGAGGGGGAGAGAATCCCAAGTAGGCTCCACTCTGTTAGCGCAGAGCCCTACTCTGGGGCCGATCCCAGGAATCGTGAGATCATGACCTGAACTGAAATCAAGAGCCACTCAACCTGAGACACCCAGGCACCCCCTGCATATTTTTTAAGTAGGCTCCTTGCCCAATGTAGGGCTTCAACTCAATGGCCCTGGGATCAAGAGTGGGATGCTCTACCGACGGAGCCAGCCAGGTGCCCCAGGACATGCGTATTAACTGAAAAATTTACAGCTGTGCATGTCTTGATCTTTTTTTTTTTCTTCAACGATTGGTTTTGTAACCATCAGTGGTTACATCTGTCCTAGGCCATCATAGGTTTAGTTAATAGAAGCCAGCAGGTGGGGGTGTTTGGACCTGATTAGCTGACCCAATGGCCCAGCAACTGCCCCTCCAGTGCTTACTGCCTCTTTAGTGCTTTCTCCTCTTCAGTCCACCTGTCAAAATACCAACACTTGTATTTTACTTCATATCCTATCCCCCAGCCCACCCCATGAAGATCTGAGGCAGCTCACACACACAAAATGTTAAACAGGGTGAAGACTGGCTCACCCAGGTGGGCTGGGTCTGAGACCACGTGCCAGCAGGTCACATCGTGTCACTGATGGAAGTGGGCTGGAAAGGCGGCTCTGTCTCAGGGCCTCCGTGATAGAGCCAGTAGAGGGTGCCATGTCTGAGGAAGGGCTGTCAGGTCCAATGAGCGCAATACGCAGAGCAGTTACACAGGAAGACACTACGGGATGGGGCCATGTGCCCCAGCTCTGATAGGTGCAAAACATGCACCCTGGGGATGGGTTGGTGTCTTGCAGGCAGTGCTCACACCCAAATTAGATGCCAGGAGTCAGCAGGGAACCCATCCAATAAGAGGAAAATAAATATTCGGACATAAACTGACTTTAGGAGTCTGTTCACATTTCAACCTATTTAAGAAAGGTGTGATTTCCCCAACATGAGAATCACTGTAGGCAGCTTGAAGGTGCTTCATTAAGGAGGTATAACGAGTGTTGACCTCTGGGCCCCCTAGCCTGCCCACAGCTGCTAACAATGGCCTGTGACCTTGAAGAACAGGTAGACTGGTGAACAAGGCCCTCCATTCCCCCCCAGGGAATTTTTCAGCTGCCAAGACTATACAGTCCCAGAGTCTTAGGACCTAGGAGAAAGTCCCACCATCAGAAGAATCGGGTCCCAGGTGGGTTTACATCCTCTGGTCTGGGTCACACCTCTGTACTTGCACAGCAGGGGTAGGACAGTCCCCTGTGGGGGCAGCTTGAAACCTTCTTTCTTCTTAAGCCATGAACCTTCTCATTCCCAGGTTACTGAGCCCAGACGTAAGAATCTGGCCCTTTACCAGCACCCAGTGGTGAGAAGCAGGATTTTTAGAGGGTGCCAGGTGGAGGCAGCAGAACTGCAGGGGAGACTGGTTTGGCAAAAAAGCTGAATACCAAAAGAGCCACCCCCAGTGAATAATTGAGGTGGTGCTCATGGGCCAGAACTAGAAACCCTGCACTCCAGGACCCCAAGTTCTTTCATGGACCCCTGCCAGGGGCTCGCTTGGGGTCTGTGGGTGAAACCCAAGAGCCTGCTGATCAATACCAACATCCAGCAAGCTTGCTAAGTGTGAGGTTGAAGAGAGCCTAAATTTTATGCCATCTAACTCATCTGGAGAAACAGTGACCCCATGAATACACCTTTCCCTGAGACAACACCACTCCTTGAGTTGACCTCTATTCACATCTGGAAGAAGGGAGAAAAGGAATGCCCAGGGTCCCTAGCCTTATAGAGCTGCACCTCCTCCCATGTGGCTGGCTCTCAGCATGGCCTGGGGCCAGCTGGAAACATCACTGAGAACACAACAAACAGACCACCACCATGATTTTATTCTTAAATAAATGCTCAGTCTAAGGCCAGGTTAGGCAGACAGGTGGGCAGAAAGCAGAGGAAGTGCAGGTCATGGGCACCTCCCCCACTCTGAGAGGTGGGGCCCGCCCAAAGAGGGAGGGATGGCCTATGTAGGCAAGCAGGGTGTTCCAGGTGGGAGGGGCCAGTCAAACCATTAGAGTCCATTCTGTGTGTGCCAGGAAGGGACAGATGAATCCATCTCCCCATAATCTCACCAATGGTGCTGGAAAGCTCAGCGTGGTCCCAATACCCCATGCTTCCTGCACTTGGCTCCCCAGGCCCAGCTCAGGAAGTGTGGGATCAACCAGCTGGAGGCTGGCCTGCTCTGTCACTGTCTTCCCAACAAGAGCTCAGGTTAAGTGGCAACAAGAGGGAGAGGGGATCACATGCCTGTAATCTGTGTTTTCCACAAGGATCCGTGCTCCCAGCCATCTGGGGCAGGTGCCTCAGGTCTGCCGGGGCCTCCTCTGCCTGCCCCAGCTGGCATCCGAGTCCTCTCTCCAGGGGCATCGAAGATGCTGGCACCCCCTGGGCTCCAGAGTGCCAGGCTGCCAGAGCGAAGGAGAGGAGGGCAGAGGTCTTCATGCTCCTTTAGGCAGCAAGACTCAGTGCTGGCGCCCAGGTTCTGACTTCCCCAGGAATTCCCTAGACCAGGTGAGGACAACCATCAGCCAAACCCTGAGCCCACACTAGAGGTCCTGCCCCCTATGATCCTCAAAGGGCCCACCTGAGAAGGAGCCTGGAGGACCACCCCTACTCAGAAAGCCCGAGTTAAACAAACAGGTCACCAATGGCATTGGCTTGGTCAAATCCCAACCCTGTAGGATGAAGACCAGGTAACAGGCTACTATTCTTTGTTCTAAACTCTGAGCTATACTCTGAGCTAAATTTTCTGCATCATATTCCTTTTATGCTGGGGAAAATGACAACTCTAGAGCAAACCCACACACTCAGCTCACAGTCCCATCTTGGCAACCCAGGTCCATGATGCAGGAAATGGCAAACTGCTAAAGAAATGCAGCTTTGCCTCTGGACCTGCCAAGGCAGCCACAAGAGAGCTGAAGTGTGATGGGATAAAATTCAAGATGGCTGATTCAAATACTTCCATGCTCAGCTGCCCCAAGAAGGTGAGTTCGCACCTGGGCCGGGAAGTGGAAGGCTGCCTGCGCCTTAGGTGGGAGGCAGGGAGGCTTGGCAGCACCTGAGTGATGGAATAGGTCCCAGCACAAAAGCCTGGGCTCCTGGGTGGGGCCAGGCTGTGTCCAGTCCACACTGCCCTTTGCCACCGCCTTGCCCTTCAGGCTTGGGCTCTGCACCCAGGCACAAGACGGTTGCCCATGGCCAAAGCCCATGTCCTGGCCCTGGACAGTGGCCATCATGACGCAGCTAGGAGCACAGCCTCCCTTCAAGAAGCAGCTGGGGACAAATAAGCTTTTGAGAGCTAGCCCAGAGTCTCCCAAGTGCTGTGTGCACAGGGGCAGGACCTAACGGGTGTGTGGGAAGGGACTGAGGCCTGACCTGCAGTGGCTGGGGTGCATGTCTACATGCTGGATGCTCCCCTGAGCATGGTGTCCATGCAGGCCGCAAAGCCCATACCACAGGGAAATCACTGCCCTGTCTGATCATGGGAATGGTCCAGAAGGGAGAGGTGATAAACACTCAACCCCTCTCCATGGAGATGAAAGGCTCTTGAATCACAGTGACTCCTGGCCCCAATGAGGCAGCTTTAGAGGCTATGGCTGCTGCATGCCTGGCCTGAGCCGTCACCACCCAGGCGAGTTCCTGGTGAGGGGAGAATTCCTCACCTCAGTATCCGCGGGAGCTCAGGGCTCTTGTAGATATACTTGTGCCTGTAGCCGAGGTCTGAGTGAAAGGGAATAAACTGAACTTTGAAGTCTCGGAAGCTTCGAGATGGAGCAGCGATGTTGTAGAGCTGGGATGAGGAAGAGATGGGTCAGCACCCACAGATGGAAGCCCTGTGGGCAACCTGCCTGGTGGTCTCCCCACTATAGAGACCAGTGAGCGGCTGCTGCCTCCAAAGAGCAACCCAAGCTCCCAGCAAATAGCACTGCTGCAGCCTGCACAGCCTGGCCCGGGGAAAGGGGTGCTAGCAGGAGCCCAGCCCAGCCTCGGCTCCTCGGCCTGACGTTTGAGACCCTCTGTCCTCATGCCTATCTCCCAGATGGCCTTTCCTCAGGGGGCAGCAAGGCGGATGAGCCCACATTATGGGAAGAGCTGCCTGCTGTGCAATGGTATGCTGGCCAGAGTGCCCGGAGAAGTCCCACTGGTGGAGGATGCTGGGCATCCACCTCAGACTTCACTGTGTGCCAGGGTCAAGGTCAGTCAGCAGGTTGGCTCACAATCCCTCCCACCCTGGAGACTGCTCAGCTCTGTGGGTCTGGGTATCTGCTGCTGGGCAGTCCTGTGTGCCTGCACTCTCTGAAGGGAGGGGACCTGGCCCTGCTGGAACTTGCTGGCACCCGGGCCTCACTCCCTCTAGGCTGCCCCTGTCCCTCACCATCACCATGCCAGGTGGTGCTCTCTCCCATAGCACTCTCACTTACACATCTAGTGCTGCTTCCTGGCAGCAAAGGCAAAGCAAACTCAGCAAAAGCAAACACGGAGGCCCCACAACGGCATGGCATTTCTGTCATCAGTCCAATCCCAAAAACAAGAGAACAGACAAGAGGTCTGTATGAAGTCTACTGACTGAGACCCCCATGTTGGAGCCAAGGTGGGGCCACATCCTCCTCCTTGAGAGTTCTTTCCCTCCAGCCAACAACGAGTGAGTCCTCCTGCTGAATACCAGGTAGTGAAGTCCCTGTCACCCCAAGACCTCTGCACAGGGACCGGGAGCCATCTGCTTACTTCTCAGGTCTCCTCTAGCCATCACCAAATGTGCTGGTAAAGACCTTCACACCCTCAAACTTACCTTTGCTGATAAGGCATCAACTGTTTGCCTCCACCCCAATCCTGCTGACCTCCCCTGCTGTTCTCTTCCTCACAAGGGGCACCTGCCAGCAGCAGGACTCCCTCCACGTCTGCCTAGGCCCAGCTGGCCCAAATGGGAGCCTGCTAGATGCCTGCCCACACCGGGGGTAGCACCTGACACCCACCTTTCTGCCAAGCTGGAAGGGCACAACTGGGTCGTCCTCAGCATGCAGGATGAGCAGGGAGCAGGAGATGTGCTTCACACTGTGGGAGGAGAAGGCACTAGACCAGGACCCTGGGAGTCTCTAGCCCTGCCTGTGGTTCAACAGCTACAATTCTGCTGGGCTTTTCACTAGAGAACTAAGTTGATTTCTCATATATCTCTACCAACATCTATTCAGTCAAGTCTAGAGATGGATTCACTCACCAAATCTGGCCCCTCCCTGTGTATTTTCTGAAAATTGAAAATAATTATTTTTGCCACTAGACATATTCTTTAAAAGTTACAAAACAGGGAAACCTGGGTGGCTCGGTCGGTTGAGTGTCTACTCTTGATTTTGGCTGAGGTCATGATCTCAGGGTCTCAGAAGCCTACTTAAGATCCTCTCCCCACCTCCCCACTTGCACATGAACACACACACTCTCTTTCTTAAACAAGTTACAAAACAGTATTTACATACCAAATAACTTAGGTGGTCCAGGAAATTTATTGCAAATGAATGCTACTAGCAATATGTTGGTAAAAAAGTCCATAACCTCTAACTTGTCTTTGTTGAAAAGGACATTTAAGGTACTCCTGAATGTTTACAAATAAATTAACATTTTCAATAGGTTCACATAATTCAAACCCTCCAATAAACCACATAATGGATGGGCTGTGGGACTGGATAGGCCCTGGAGTCTCTTGGCGGCCCCTCACTAAGCTCTCAGGTGAGCTGGTAGATATGGCACCCACCTGGTCCTGGTGGTTGCATTCTGGTCTGGGGGCTCCATGAGGGCAGCACTGGGCAAGCCTGCCACCTGGCAGAACCTGAGCCAGGAGGCCTGACGCCCCACCAACACCGAGCCCAGATAGCAAGTCTGCGCTTCTGCTAGTGGCACACCCGTATGCCCACTCTCCCCCTGTTCTGCTTCCAGGGAGGAGCATTTCTGGTGTGTGGGTCGCACTGTGATAGTGGAATGGCTCATCTTTGCAGAATTTCCCCAATAAGTAGTATGTCCTAACCTCTGCCCGCTCTGGGAAAGGCCTAGTTCCTATGCTGTCACCTTAGCAAGTATTTGGCAACCAAGCTGCCCAAGTGGGGGCTCCTGACTTCCAGTAGGTGAAGTAGTGCTGGCCCCCTAATGCTCAGCTGGGAGTGGGACCCAATACTCACTGTGGTGCTTCTTGTTGTGGTTTTAGAAGCAATCTTGCTTATTCAGATAACTCTTCTTTAAGTTCCTAAACAATAATATTTACAAACCAGCAGGTTTGGGGTTATGTTTGCTCAAATTTTAGTTTGTTCTATTTTTAGAACCAAAACACATAATTAAGGGGAAAAATATTCCATTTTTTCACATTCTGTTTCAAAGTGTAGACTTTAAATGCTAACTGAACATTTAGATAAGAATTTTTATCCTTTCCTTTTAATTTTTTTTGAAGAGATTAAAACCCATGAAATAAAGATATCACAAAGACAACGTCAACAGAATCTGAACATTGTGCAAAGAAAGAATCCTTAACTAGAATTTTTAACTGTTGGTTGACCTAACAGAAATTTTTTTAAATCAAGTATTCTTTTTTTTTTTAAGTTTATTCACTATTTTGAGAGAGAGACAGAGAGAGTGCAAGCAGGGAAGGGGCAGAGAGAGGAAGAGAGAGAGAGAATCCCAAGAAGGCTCCATGCTATCAGCACAGAGGCCCACTTGGGGCTTGATCTCACCAACCGTGAGGTCATGACCTGAGCCGAAACCAAGAATGTTTAACTGACTGAGCCACCCAGGTACCCTTAGAAACATTTTTTTTTAATGTTTTTTATTTATTTTTGAGAGAGAGGGAGACAGAGTGCGAGTGGGGGAGGAGCAGAGAGAGAGGAAGATACAGAATCTGAAGCAGGCTCCAGACTCTGAGCTGTCAGCAACAGAGACCGACATGGGGCTCAAACCCACAAACCATGAGATCATGACATAAGCTGAAGTCAGACGCTTAACCGACTGAGCCACCCAGGCACCCTACCCTTAGAAATATTTTTAATAATGAACTTTGTAACATCTTTCTATAACCAAACATAAATCAAATGGGTGAGGCAGTCATTTTTTGAGTAACAGTTACTATTACTGCTTTAGAACCTGTCAGAAGTTCTGGTTTTGGCGGACTATTCACAAATAAAACAACTATGTGGGCATGTTGTCTTTCTATTGCTTTAAAGCCATAGTCTTCAAATCCCCTTTCTCTAAGTTGCAGCTGTCAGCCTGACCTGCCCTTTATGAAGGTCAAATGGTTAGAGAAGAACCCCCAGTATTCAGAATTCCATCCTATTTAATTAAAGTGACTAGTCCTGGGGGTGCTTTTCTAAATTCAAAAATGAGGTTTTCTACCACAGTACTCACTTTTCATCATTAGCAAATTTAATTCCACTGCTTGTAATGGGGTCGAGGAAAAACCAGTCAAACCCAGGGAAGTATCGATATATCTGAAGGCGACATGGAAACAACGTGCAGAAGCATCAATTAAAACAGCATGGAGAAGTCAAGGGTGTTGAGTGCCCAGGGGTCTCCTCTGCTTCTGAGCTGGCTGACCTGTTGCCCCACCAAAGCTGTGCTGGGGTGCCCTGCCACCCTTGTCCCTGGACCACAGACTCCCTTCTACAAGGGCCCCTGGACTGGCCATAGTGGGGTTGCCCACAAAATGGGCTCCCACACCTCAGACCAGCAGTTGGGACTGGCTCAGAGACCATACTTCCCACAAGACATCAGGGCCTCCAACCCTGGGAAAACAGGGATTCATGTAACTTGGGCGAAAGCAACATCAAAGAAGTAAGACTATAGAAAGGACTCCTCTGGTCTGCAACAGAGCAGCATGAGGTCAGGTGGTAAGCCACCATCTCCAACCCCCCCCAGAACACATGGTCAGCCAAGAAGCAGTGGGACAGAAGAGGACACAGAGAAGCCCCAGAGGATCCAAGGCCTTGGTCCTGACAGGTAAGGAGGGCCTGATTCACTCTGGAATCCTCAGTAGGATTTACCTGGGGCATCACCTGGAGACTCGACTGGGAGAGCCTGGCAGCTTGCTGAGCACCATCCATGTGGACAGAGAGCAGGTGCACCCACCAGCTCCATGTCTGGGGAAGCAGCCAGGATAGCAGCTACCAGCCCGGGCTGGACCCCATGGGGCAAAGATGCCGGGTAGGCAAACCATGCCACAGAAACAAGGCCTCCTCGGGGTCCTGCTGCCCTTAGATGACCCAGCTGTAAACCCATCCTTCTCCCTGGCCGTAGAGTTTTAACATTCCCGGACAGCTCTGTAGTCAGGCCAGTGCCCCAAACTAAACAAGGATTAATTTTTAATAAAATCTATATTCATTAGAATATTTAAATCATATTTTATCATTATTTTCACTTTATACTTATTTACATAAAAGTTTCCTTTATAGTAATTATTTTAATAATGAAACTAGGCCAATTTTTAATAATATCTGTACTTGCCACTGAGAACGGATGGCTCTTAGCTTCTTCACGGATATTAGTGAATGGAGATTCCAATATAAGAGCATCGGGAGGCGTCTCTAGATAAATAAAACAAATAGGGAGCTCTGAGGTGGGCAAGAAGCCCCCATGGGGGAACTATGGGAGGGACTGGACCATGGACCCCAGGTGCCCGCCCAGCCAGCCTGCAGGGTTGGTGCTGGGGAAGTGCCCATGCAAGGGGCCCACACAGGGGACACTTGGGTGACCATGATTCGCTCCCCAAACCACACCTCCTAGAACTGTGTATCAGGAGCCCAACCCCTGAGGAGACTCTGCCAGCTACTTGAGAATCCATGGGGAAGGCAGGCCTGGTTCAGCTGAGGGTCTGCCCAGACCCCAGCCTCAACGCCCAGCCCACAGGACTCCGAGAAGACACCAAACGCTATTGCTGTGCCGCTCGTCCCAGCACCAACCTCTCAAACACGTTGCCTGCCCTGCCCAGGCCCCAAGACCAGGAGGAGGCTGTGCCCACACAACCAGGACTCGCACTGACACACAAGCCCCTACCTCGCTCACACAGGCGCCGCACCAGGTTTGTTGCCACTCTGAGAAGGGAGGAAGAAATAGTTCAGTTGTATGATGACAAAAATTGTTTTAAAGGACTGTTTAAAGGAAAAATTGTTTTCAAGACTATTCTAGTCTTGAAAGTGGCCAGAGAAGAGGTAGGATCTGTGAAGTGGTTGGTGGGGCTCCAGGGGTGGGGGAGGGTGTGGACAAAGATGCCCCAGGACTGTGGTAGGCCTTGCTGCCCCTGCCATCAGCCAAACCCTCTGACAAGGATGGCGATGAGAGCCCCCAGGGCTCTTGCTGTCCCATGCAGACAGCCACAGCAGGACTGCCTGCTCCTCACTCTGCCCAGGCTCCTGTCTGCAGGCACATGGTTCACTCTCCCCGGCACTTCCCAGCCCATAGAACCCACCCAACTGCAGCACACTGTCTGAGGTGAGAAGCAAGGGGACAAGGGGGCCACAGCCACTGCACCCAAAGGAAAGGCTGTTGGAAAAGGGACAGCTGCTGAAGGTCTTGGGACTCTGGGCCTTGAGCACAGTGCTCCTTTTAGAAACACTCTGGACCTTACATCAGCAGAAACAGTTCAGGCGGCCCCAAATGGAATATTAAACTGCTTCTCGTCTTGGCAGATGTAGGAAGGAAAGCACCCACTGCTGCCTCCCCAAAGTTCTCTGGTAAGCCAAATACAGGCTAAATGCATGCTATCAAAGCCCCGGCACTCAGGCTTGCCAGCCAGCACCTGCCCTCCAAAGCCAGGAGATGCAGAGCTCGAGTGCATCCAGGACTCCAGCCCTGTCCCATTCTGCTCTGAAGACCTCTCCCTGAGGCATACTTTTACGGCAAGTGTGCCCATCCTTCCTGCAGAGGGAGATGGCCACCCCACGACTGCTCATGTGTGTCTCAAGTCACTTCTTGGGTTGAGGAGTTAAAGTAGCTCAAACTCTTCATGGTCTTCTGTGGTGCTTGATCCCCTGCCCCCACCATGGGAATGAGGGACAAGGCTTGCTGGGACTAAGGGTGTCATCGGATCCAGAAGCCACTAGGGCACTCTTTGAGAGATCAGGTAGTAAGTTGCCCTGTGAAAACCTGTTCCCCCAAGGCTCTATCATGCTGCAAACTCACCCAGTGCCTAGGGAATGACCCCAAATATATACAGGGTTGTCTCCACTTCTTGCTTTGATCCAGTCAAAAACATGGAGTGCGTCATACGTCATGCCTCGCTCTGATGGCGTTCCTACTGAGTCTCCCCACCCTGGATGGAGAGGAGCAGCAAGTGGAGGAAGTTAAACCCAGCTCGTGGAAACTCTTGAGGAGCAGGCTCATCCCTTTCTTTCTCAACAGGCAGCCCAGGGCAGTCTGGGGCAATGGAAGTACCACAAACTATAGCCCCATGTGCAGGGTGTCTGGACAAGCCTGCTCCTACTTCTCCCACTTCCTCACAACCCCAGTTACAACCCCTGAACCCAAACAGCCATCCACACACTCTCATCCTAGTCCAGATGAACAACTGTAGATGGGGGCAGTCTGACACAGATTCCTGCGAGCAAAAAGGACAGCAACCTCCCCAATGCTTAGGGCTTGCTGGTGGCTGGCCCAAGATGAAAGGTCAGTGAGACCCCAGCCCACCCAGGAGCCTCTGTAGGACAGAGCGTCCCAGGGGGTCCCTGGGCCCAGTTTGGACTCCACGCCACCTATAGCCCAGCTAAAGACAGATGTGGGAAGCCAGACGAGGGCGTGAGGGAGAGGGATGGATTCCAGGCTCAAGGCAACTCTGACCCAGAAAGGGAAGGGGCTCTTAGCATAGCAGAAGAAAGCTAACCATCTGTGCCCCCAGACTGTATCTTCCCCCAGGGCCCTCCCCCTGGGCTCTTGGAAAGGGCAAGTGCCACTGTCATTTCCAACAACTCAGCAGTGAGTCATCATCAAATGATCTGAAAGCACCACAAGGCTCAGAAAAAGCCAGTTCTGCTGCATAAGCAAAACCCACAGTTCGTGTGTACATGCCACCTCCCCTGGGCATCCCAAATGCCAGATTAGGGAAAGGACTACGCAGGAGATAATGCCAGACTGAGAGGCTTAGGGCATGGATGGGAGGATGGGACCCAAGGACAGGGAAATGTGGAGACACAGACAGACAGAGACCAGGATAGGGAGACACAGTCAGAGGGTGGGCTTAGAAATGCAGAAACTCAGTGAGAACTGGAAAGAAGAAGTGCTATGAGGGATTTCACTTCCTGGTAGAAACACAGGGAGATGAACAAGGATGAAGGCCACCCCTTCTCATCACCCTCAGTTCTCCAGCACTCAGCAAGAACAGAAAACCCTTTTTAGCATGGAGAAAAGGATAAGTGGGTAAACTACTTTCCAGATCCTTTATCTGCAGTTTTTCCCAGCCCAGAATTTTCATCATGATGGAACATTCTTCTGTGAAAGAATCATCCCTTTTTTAGGCAGAATAACAGCCCCCACAGAGGTCTCTGTCCTCATCCCTGGAGCCTATGAATATGTTAAATTATGTGGGCAAGCAGGGGGACTGAGGATGCAGAAAGAATTCAGGCCACTGATCAGTGAACTGATGGGCAATTATCAGCTCACCCACATGGGTACAAAGTAATCACCAGGGTCTATATAACAAGTGAGAGAGAAAGACAAAAGACAGGGTCAGAGTGACCAGACCCAAAAGGCCATGAATCAAAGAACAAGGACAGCTTCGAGAAACTGGAAAAGGCAAGGAATCAGATTCTCCCAGAACCTCCTAAAGGGACCGGCCCTGCCAACACCTGGTATTCAGCCCAGTGGCTAAAGATTTTGTACTTTTGACCTCCAGAACTGCAAGATAATAACTCTGTGCTGTTTCAAGACATCAAGTTTGTGGTAATTTTTTACAGAAGCAAGAAGAAACTAACACAACCCCCATATCCTTGCCATGAGGGTATCGACACCACTGCCCAACCCCACAAGATCAGGCTAAGCTGGCCAAGCAGCCCTTTGACTTCTGACCTCTGCTGTTGAGACTACAGGAGGCCTATACTTCTCCCAGTCAACACAAAGTATTTTCCTGGCTCATTAAGGTGCACACATCAAACTGTGGGTTTTCAATCTCTTCAGGGGCAAGCCCCCTGATTCATTCAAGAAAGAAAATATATTAAGGGGCAAGAAGAAGAATCTACCTTCTCCTAAGAGTTCTTTTTCCTGCTTTCAGAACTTCAGTAAGACAAGCTCTCCTGCCTATAAACTGTGTCTGCTGACCAGCTTTGGAGGGTTCTGAATCCAATAAAGAAGAAAAAAGACAGTATTTTCTACATTGAAAATGCTGACAGAGGATATATGCTGGGGTTCCAGGCACCGGAGGAACTTCAGGAAGGATGCCCTGCATCTGTGTGAAGGACACACACGGTCCCTCCACCACCTTTCCACATTTGTCATCACCACAGGTTGGGGCACCACAAGCTGCTAGCACTGTTTAAGCCTCTCAGGGTGATGCCTGCACAGCAGACCCTGAAGTGAGCACTGGGAGGGCCCAGACACGCACTTGCAAAAGAACTCACCTCTGTAGTCAAAGGTGACCACGTGGTAACCAAGGGAACTCAGCACCTGTAAAGTGAAAAATAAATATCTGGGCAACAAATCCATGCATCCTAGATCGAGGGCAACTTGACTCCGACTAAACCCAGTCTAATTCAGTCTTAGTGCCCTGCACACAATGGGAGCTTAATAAAGACTGGTACCATGCTGCCCCATTATAAAACCCAGATGTCAACTGCTGCTACAGGACACGGGTGTGCCCTCTGCCTCAGTAATATAGGAATAATGGCTCTCCCACAGGTGAGACTGCTAGAGTACCTCCACACTCACATGGGCTCACAGGGCAGACACCCAGAGACCAGAGACCCAGGGGGAGGGCCTCTATGGTGCAGAGACTGCATCTGGGATTCTGACTGCAACCTAGCATTTCTCAGACTTTAAGTTTCTGTTGAATTTTTCTGTTATAAGAACAAAATCCCTCCAGACTGTATGATCTCTTGCATTAGATAACTGTTCACAGCCCTTGCCTGAGCCCTCCTGGAGTGTGCCCAGAGCCAAGTGAAAGCTGCCAGGCACAAACTTCCCCCAAATCACCCAAGGCGGTGTGCTCCTTTCTCCTTAGGCTGCCCCAGGGCGGCCTACAGCACTTCCTTCCAGCTCCACACTGCCTGCCTAGCCTGCACCTCCAGGGTCACACCTGCTCCAGGTAGGAAGTCTTTCTGTGAATACAAACCTCAACTGGGGACCACAGCTCTGCAAGCACACCCCCTCTCTGACTTGATCCAATTCACTCGAGGAAACAAACCCACCAAGAGCCCATAGCAGCCCCTGTCCTCGGTGTATGAGGGACAGAGCAGTGCCCACATGATACAGATATTCCCACACATCTGCATCTGTCCCTTTTTGCTGGGTTAGCCAATGCAGACATCCACCCATGTGAGGAGAGGACGTGGGAGATGGCGCGGTGAGGCCCTGGCACTCTGGAGTCAACTATACGTTTCAGGCTCTGAGACTCAAGCTTCTGAAGAAGACAAGCAGGGAGAAGTGAGGGTCTAAAAGCCTGCCTAGGAGACACACTGTCACCTCCCCCAGGTCGGCTGTGGGCCTCCTCCTTGGTGCACCTCCTGCAGAGGTGAGATTTCCATGTGGCAGAGCTCCTGACCCTGCAACTTGGCAGAAGTGTGGCTCCACTTCTGCTCTCAGTAGTACTTGTTTTATAGGAGAAACACAGCATTTAACAATTTCAAATGCGTTTAATATAATTGTCAATATCTGGCATCTGATTCCCAAAGTTCATTCATTCTGCTTTTGGAAGCTCTCCCTAGAGGCAGCATTATAGGGAAGCACTCCATGGTAATGGCTTCCGTGAAGGCAGTGTTGGAAAGGCCAATGCAGATCAACTCTCACAAGTACTGGAGGGACTCACTTATGTTCATGTCTCCTGGGAAGAGCAGTGGGAAACATTTAGGTGATGTTCTCTCCTTCCTATACCATATGGACACCGCTCTGCACATCATACACACTTTGTATTTTGCTTTGCTTGTTTTACACTGAGTACCCCACTGCCCGTCATCACACTGAGAACCCCACTCTGCCCATCATCCACATTGTGGACCCCACTTTGCCCGTCATCACACTGTGGACCCTACTCCACCCATCATCCACAATGTGGACCCCATTCTTCCCATTATCACATTGAGGACCCCACTCTGCCCGTCATCCATACTGTGGACCCCACTCTGCCCATCATCACACTGTGGACCCCACTCCGCCCATCATTCACGCTGTGAACCCCACTCCGCCCATCATCCACACTGTGGACCCCACTCCACCCGTCATCCACATTACAGACCCCAC